>NC_142953.1:25319482-25386468 GCF_046866305.1 Octopus bimaculoides | reverse complement strand
GGCACCTTGGGCAAGTGTTTTCTACTATAGCCTCGGGCCGACCAAAGCCTTGTGAGTGGATTTGGTAGACGGAAACTGAAAGAAGCCAGTCGTATATATATATATATATATATATATATATATATATATATATATATATATATATATATATATATATATATATGTATGTATGTATGTGTGTGTATATGTTTGTGTGTCTGTGTTTGTCCCCCCAGCTTCGCTTGACGACCGATGCTGGTGTGTTTGCGTCCCCGTAACTTGGCGGTTCGGCAAAAAGAGACCGATAGAATAAGTACTAGGCTTACAAAGAATAAGTCCTGGGGTCGAGTTGCTCGACTAAAGGCGGTGCCCCAGCATGGCCGCAGTCAAGTGACTGAAACAAGTAAAAGAGTAAAAGAGTAATTGTGTGTGTGTATATTATATATATATATATTACGTTTATATATTCGTTTTGCAAGATTCTTGATGTGAAATCGTGTGTTGAAACAGATATTGTTGTATTTGGGGATGGTCATGCTGCCAGTTTAGCCAATAAAAACACACGCACTATATATTTGGTGTTAATTTGCTTCAGCTTTATTTTACATTAATCCTGTTTCGGCCAGAGTTCTTTCGCTACACTTCTGTGACCTCATCAGTGGTCCTTTGCTTTCTTCTTTCTTATTTGTGTGTCTTTCCTTACTAACGATCAGCCATTTTGACGAAAGAACTCTGGCCGAAATACGATTAATGTAAAATGAAGTTGAAGCAAATTAACACCAAATATATAGTGCGTGTGTTTTTATTGGCTAAACTGGAAACATGACCATCCCCAAATACAATATATATGTATGTATGTATGTATGTATGTATGTATATATATATATATATATATATCTTGGGAAGTAATATTTATCCCCACTTAAACGTGAATGTTCTGTTAAAACAAACTATACCGTGATGCATGAGACAGTGCGTGGCTCAGTGGTTAGAGTGTCAGGCTTGGAATTATGGGGTAGTGAGTTTGATTCCCAGACAGGGCTGTGCATTGTGTTCTTGAGCAATGTGCATTATTTCATATTGCTCTGGTTCACTCAGCTGTAGAAATGAGTTGCGACAACACTAGTGCCAAGCTGTATCAGCTTTTGCTTTTCCCTTGGATAACATCAGTGGCCTGGAGAGAAGAGGCTGGTATCCAGGGGCAACTGCTGGGCTTTATAAACAACCTTGCCCAGGTTTGGGCCTCGGAAGGGAACCATTCAACCCATGCCAGCATGGAAAACAGACATTAAATCATGATGGTGATGATGATGATGATGATGATGATGATGATGATGATGATGACGACAATGATATATATCAGCATCATTTAACATCCACTTTTCCATATTTACATGGGTTGGACTGAGTTTATTAAGGCAGATTTTCTACAACCAGTTGCCCTTCCTGTCACCAATCCCCACCTGTTTCCAATCATGTAAATAATATTTCCCCCATGGGCAGACATGTTTCTGCACAATATTGGAAATGAAAGACTGAATGGCACTGCTTATGATACAGAGACACTCGTTTACAACAATCAGGCAAAATGTGAAAACCAGGAGTCAAACATACACACAGCCACACACACATACTGGCACTCCATTGGTTAGGATGACAAGGGTTCCAGTTGATCCGACCAACGTAACAGCCTGCTCATGAAATTAACATGCAAGTGGCTGAGAACTCCACAGACACGTGTACCCTTAAAGTAGTTCTTTGGTGAGGTTCAGCGTGACACAGAGTGTGACAAGGCTGGCCCCTTTGAAATACAGGCACAACTCATTTTTGCCAGCAATGTGAAAATAAAGTGTCTTGCTCAAGGACACAATGCCATCACCAGGAATTGAACTCATGACTTTATGATGGTGAGCTGAATGCCCTAACCACTAAGCCACACAGACACACACACACCTAAATACATATATGTGGTCTTTGGTAGGGTTTGAATTTAAAACATAAGGGATCAGCAAAAATACTGCTTTTAAATTTTAGCACAAGGCCAGCAAATTTTTTTTTTGGGGGGGGGGGGGGGCTAAGTCAATTACTTTGACTCCAAGTGCTCAGCCGGTACTGAGTTCATCAGTCCTAAAAGGATGGAAAGAAATCGACCATGGTGAAATCTGAATACTCCTGATCACAGCTGGAATACTCCTGATTACATAAGCTACTTAACCACAGCCAGCCAGGGGTTAAAAAGCAATTTGATTTTTTTTTTTAAAAAGAAAAATCATCAGGGAAAATAGAAATAAATTAGAGTGGGGTGGTGGATGGGGGTAATTTGTACGAAGTAACACTAGAAGAAGAGAAGGGTCCATTGCTGAGATGGGGTGGTGCAGCATGTACTGAGTAACACCAAAGTAGAGTGGACCCATTGTAGAGAAAGATATGGAATGTAACAGAGCAACACCAGAAATTGAATGGGTCCATTGCTGGAGGGAGGGGGACATAGTATGTACTGATTAACACCAGAAATAGAGTGAGTCCATTGTTGAGTGGCAGGGGTGGGTGGGTGGGATATTTAAGTGTGTACTGCATGACTCCATAAATCTCAGAGTAACAGTAGGGGAGGGTGGGGGTGGAGTGGGGTGATAAGATCTTTCAATGTTGATTTAATGTATTAGATTCCGTGGAAAGTTATTGCTTCAAAATCTAGAAGACATTGTGAGAATAGCTAAATGCAGCACTGCTTCTAAAACTAGGGAACCAATTAGGGAGTCTCTAGACAGTTGCTTGACTTGCAAGAAAGAGCAGTCAAACATCAATTCCTAGCAGTTTAAAAAAAAAAAAACTTGTTTGATAATGTGGCAGTGGATATATGATGATGGAGAAAATGACTAAATGAGTGCACATGATGTCTTTTATAATGAAAATAATACATGAATCCTCTTATAGCTAGATGTCATGCTAAAAATAGCAGCCAAAACATCCATCAAATCATTCCTTACTTCCTTAGCAGTTTAAGAAAGGAAATCGTTTGAAAATGTAGCACTGGATATATTATAGTGGAGAGAAAAAATGACGAAATAGGCACAGGAGTGGCTGTGTGGTAAGTAGCTTGCTTACCAACCACATGGTTCTGGGTTCATTCACACTGCATAGCACCTTGGGCAAGTGTCTTCTACTATAGCCTCGGGCCAACCAAAACCTTGAGTGGATTTGCTAGACGGAAACTGAAAGAAGCCCATCGTATATATATATATATATATATATATATATATATATATATATATATATATATATATGTGTGTATGTATGTGTCCCTCCAACATCGCTTGACAATTGATGGTGGTGTGTTTACGTCCTCGTAACTTAGTGGTTTGGCAAAAGAGACCGATAGAATAAGTACTAGGCATCCAAAGAATAAGTCCTGGGGTCGATTTGCTTGACTAAAGGTGGTGCTCCAGCATGGCCGCAGTCAAATAACTGAAACAAGTGAATGAGTAAATGAGCATAGATGAAAATAATATCTGATTCGTCTTATACACAGAGACCTGCAAGAAATAACAGCCAAGACATGTTTCAAACCACTTCCTACAGTTTAACCCTTTAGCATTTAATCTAGCCAAAATATTCTGCCTTTTTTATGCTCAAACTGACCAGATGTAGCCTCTCATATAAACCCTACAATATCATTTGAAAACTTGACAGTTACCTCATCAAAATCTCAAAGTTACGAGAAGATGCATGATTAATTCAAACTATTGCAAATAAATAAGAGTTATGTTTGAGAGAAGGATGAATTCTAAAGGGCTAAGAAGGGAAGTCATTTGAAAATGTAGTGGTAGATATATTATGCTGGAGAGGAAAATGACTAAAAGATCACAGACAGATGGCTTTTAAAATAAAATATCTAATTCCACTTATACCCAAATGTCCTGTGAGAAATAGCAGCCGAGACATGTCTCAAACCACTCTCTACCAGTCTAAGAAAGAAACTTATTTGAAAATGTAGTGATAGATATTATATTGAAGAGGGAAAATGACTAAATGAACACATATGAAATGTCTTTTTTGTAATAAAAATGACATCTGATTCCTCTAATAGCTAGATGTCCAGCAAGAAATAGCAGCCAAAAAAACCCCTCAAACCACTCCTTACTAGTTTAAGAAAGAAAGTAATTCGAAAATGTAGTCAGGAATAGATTATGGTTGAGAGAGGAAAGAGTAAAAGATCATAGCTAGAATGAGTTTCTTTCTAATAAATATACTGGATTCTTTTTATAAACCCAGATGAGCTGAGAGAAAAATTAAGCCAAAGAAGAATCAAATGTAGTTTGGAAGACAGACAACGGTGGTGTTATGGATATGTAATATGTATAGACGACAGGACAGATGAATAGAGAAGAGCTTAGAAATTCAGGATGAGATTGGCTGAACCCAAATGCTTGGACGCTGCTGATTTGACACAACTGACTTGATATTCAGTCTGTTTTGGCAATGGTACTTTTTGGCCAGTGTTTCTCAACAACCATTTTTTTTTCATTTATGGACCCCCTTCAATTCCTATTTTACTCAGGTGGAACCTCCTAGCCATTTGATGTTTAAAAAAAGAAAAAAACATTTTTAGAATTAAATATTAGAAATTGCATAAAAAAAAAATTGTTAAAATATTTCATATATTGAAAAAGTATAAACAATTTATTGCACATGAATTTCAACAAAAAATTCATATATGGACTTCAGTTGAGAACCACTGTTTTTGGCAGTAGAGGCAAGCACACACACACACACATGCACACAGAAATATACAGATAGGAAGTATAAAAAAAGAGTGAGAGATTACAGCTAATTAATTTTCAATTAATTAACAGGCATAAACACTCCTTCTGCTTATATGTGTAAAGAGAAATACATTCACACAAATAAATAGAGAGAGTTGGAAGACAAGGAGAGAGAATGAGAAAAACTTTTAACCGTTTTGATACTAATCTGCCTGAAACCACCCAATTTTAAAGTGAGCTAAATTAAAGCTTTCAATTCACCAAGCAACCCTTTAAACTGGCCACATCTAGCCTAAATATTCTATGTTCAAACCAACCATATCTGGCCTCTCACACCTCCCCTACAATGTCATTCTAAAAGTAAAAAAATCACATCATTGAAATCTTGAAGTTATGAGATAATGTATGATTATTTCAAAACAATGTGAATAAATACACATTACATTTGACAGAGAGGGATCTGGATGCTAAAGGGTTGAATGTACTCTGCCAGCAATAATAAGGGCCAGCTTTCTCAACATGCTGGTTCAAGCAGAAAGTCTGCATGTGGCACTTTATATGCAAAGTGTCTACCCCAACAGCTTCAGTCCACCTCCAAGCCTTACGAGGGAAACTGAGTCAAAGGAAAATGTATGGAAACACGTTAACTCATTAACATTTAAATTAGCCATATCTGACCCAAATATTCTACCTGTTTTTTTTGTTCAAACTTGCCAGATCCAGCCTCTCACACCTACCCTGCAATGTCATTCTAATGATAAACAATAACACCACTGAAATCTCCAAGCTGCAAGATAATGCATGATTAATTCAAACCACTGGGAATAAATAAGCTTCACATTTGACAGAGAGGGATCCTGAATGCTAACGGGTTAATGTGATTATTTTCTTGCAGTTTGGTCGTTAACCATTTGGAATTTAAACTAGCCATATCAGACCCAAATATTCTACTTGTTTTATGATCAAACTGGCCAAATCCAGTCTCTCACACCAACCCTACAATGTTGCTCTATAAACAATCACATCATCAAAATATCAGAGCTTTGAGATAATGCAAGATTGATTGAAAACAATGTAAATAAATAAGTAACACATTTAACAGAATAATCTCAAATGCTGAAGGATTAAACTGGCCAGATCTGGCCCAAATTTTCTGCCTGTTTTACCTTCAAACAAGTAAGATCTAGCCTCTCACACACACCCCACAATGTCATTCTAAAAATAAACAATCAAATCATAAAAATCTCAGAACTACAAGATATTCTTTTATTCTTTTACTCATTTCAGTTATGCAGCTGTGGTCATGCTGGAGCACCATCATGGTAATGCATGGTTAATTCAAAACAATGTGAATAAATAATAAGCACTACATTTGACAGAGTAACCTGAATGCTACAGGATTAAACTAGCCACACCCAGCCCAGATATTCTATACGTTTTGTGTTCAAACTGACTAGATTTGGCCTTTCACACCTACCCAACAATGTCATTGTGCAAATAAACAATCACATCATTGAAATCTCAAAGCTATGAGATGATGACTGATTAATTCCAAACAATGTGAATAAATAAGCTTTACATTTGACAGTGGAGGCGCAATGGCCCAGTGGTTAGGGCAGCGGACTCGTGGTCATAGGATCGCGGTTTCGATTCCCAGACCGGGCGTTGTGAGTGTTTATTGAGCGAAAACCCCTACAGCTCCACGAGGCTCCGGCAGGGGATGGTGGCGAACCCTGCTGTACTCCTTCACCACAACTTTCTCTCACTCTTACTTCCTGTTTCTGTTGTGCCTGTAATTCAAAGGGTCAGCCTTGTCACACTGTGTCACGCTGAATATCCCCGAGAACTACGTTAAGGGTACACGTATCTGTGGAGTGCTCAGCCACTTGCATGTTAATTTCACGAGCAGGCTGTTCCGTTGATCGGATCAACTGGAACCCTCGACGTCGTAAGCGACGGAGTGCCAGCAAAAGCAAACATCTGACAGAACAATCTGAAAGCTAAAGGGACAAATGTCCTCTACCATCAACTGGAAAGGCCAGCCTTGAAAAGATGCTGTGCTAAGCAGAGAGTTTACATGACACCTCATACAGGTTTTCTCTAATAGCCTCAGTTCACCACCAAGCAACCCTTTAGCATTTAAATTGGCTATATTTGGCCCAAATATTCTACCTGTTTTACGTTCAAATCAATCAGATCTACCTTTCACACCTACCCCACTATGTCATTCTAAAAATAAGAGCGAGGTCATTGCCAGTGCCCCTGGACTAGCTCCTGTGCAGGTGGCACGTAAAAAAACACCATCTTGAGCGTGGCCGTTGCCAGTAACGCCTGACTGGCCCTCGTGCTGGTGGCATGTAAAAGCACCCACTACACTCTCAGAGTGGTTGGCATTAGGAAGGGCATCCAGCTGTAGAAACTCTGCCAAATCAGATTGGAGCCTGGTGTAGCCGTTCGGTTCACCAGTCCTCAGTCAAATCGTCCAACCCATGCTAGCATGGAAAGCGGACGTTAAACGACGATGATGATGAATCATGTGCATGATTAATTCAAAACAACATGATTAAATAAGCATTGGCCGAGTACTCTGAATGTTAAAGAGTTAAACGTACTCTACAGGCAAAAGGAAGGACCAGCCTTGTCAACATGCTATGTCATGCAGATTCTGCTTGTATTAACGCAACCGGTATCTCTGATCTATGTCCCTTACACTATGATAATACAATTGTGGTACAGTTGATGAGAACAGCTGGAATGATCATCATCGAAACCAATGCTAAACCCATTTTGACACAAAATAAATGTATTTTCTTGAAAATTTTTGTTTTTCTCTTTTTTTTTTTTTTTTTTTTTTAATCCCCATTCATTTTTTATCACCCGCCATTATCACTTCATCATCTGCCACTCCACACATGCTGCACCACCACCACCACCACCACCGCACTGCCCAGTCACTGTTGTCTTCTTCCCATCTTGGTCGCCAATCCTCCGCCGCCGCCATCTCATCTCTCATCTCACAGCATTTCGTCTCATTATTTGTTGTGTTATCTGATTTACAACAGAGTATTTACAGCCCAAATTAGGAGGCATCAACCCCCCCCCCCCACCACCACCACCACACACACACAAAATGATCAGATACGCACATACAAACACATAGGCTATGGTACACAAGCACACACACACACACCCATACACACAATTACATGCCTACATAAACAGACGCCTACACACACATGCTTACAAACACAAATTTCATGGTATTCATTCAGAATCTATGTGTTTACAGTTCCAAGAGAGGATTACAGTTGTTAATCTGATCAACTACTGTGATTTGATACAGCTCAATGGGAGTGGAACAGAATTTGTTACAGTACATTACACACACACACGTTTACATACACAGACATGTATAGATGCAGACATAGCTGTGCGGTAAGAAAATATGCTACCCAACCACAAAGGATTTGAGTTCAATCTCACTGTGTGGCACCTTGAACAAGTGTCTTCTAGTATAGCAGCAGGCTCACCAAAGCTTTCTGAATAGATCTTACAGGCAGAAACTAAAAGAAGCCTTGTCATGTATATGTATCATCATCATCATCATCATCGTTTAACGTCCGCTTTCCATGCTAGCATGGGTTGGACGATTTGACTGAGGACTGGTGAAACCGGATGGCAACACCAGGCTCCAGTCTGATTTGGCAGAGTTTCTACAGCTGGATGCCCTTCCTAACGCCAACCACTCAGAGAGTGTAGTGGGTGCTTTTACGTGTCACCCGCACGAAAACGGCCACGCTCGAAATGGTGTCTTTTATGTGCCACCCGCACAAGCCAGTCCAGGGGCACTGGCAACGATCTCGCTCGAAAATCCTACAGGAGCCAGTCAGGCGGTACTGGCAACGGCCACGCTCAAAATGGTGCATCTCATGTGCCACCCGCACAAGAACCAGTCCAGGGGCACTGGCAACGATCTTACTTGGCTTGCCGGGTCTTCTCACGCACAGCCCATTTCCAAAGGTCTCGGTCCGTAGTCATCGCCTCGGTGAGGCCCAATGTACGAAGGTCTTGCCTCACCACCTCAGCCCAGGTCTTCCTGGGCCTACCTCTTCCACGGGTTCCCTCAGTATGCATATATCATCATCATCATTGTTTAACGTCTACGTTCCATGCTGGTTGGATGGTTTGACAGGAGCTGGCTAGGCAGAAGACAACACCAGGCTTTTGTTTCTGTTTTGACATGGTTTTCACAGCTGGATGCCCTTCCTAAGACCAACCACTCAACAGACTGGAATATATATATAAAATCACCCATTACACTTTGTAAAGTAGTTGGCCATAGAAACCATGCCAAAACAGATAATTAGAGCCTGGTGCAGCGCTCCAGCTTGCCAGAACCTGTCAAATCATCCAACCCATGCCAACATGGAGTACAGATGTTAATAGTTTGCTTACAAACCACATGGTTTCAGGTTCAGTCCCACTGCATGGCACCTTGGGCAAGTGTCTTCTATTATAGCCTCGGGCCGACCAAAGCCTTGTGAGTGGATTTGGGAGATGGAAACTAAAAGAAGCCCGTCGTATATATGTATATATATATATATATATATATATATATATATGTATGTACATGTGTATGTTTGTGTGTCTGTGTTTGTCCCCCCAATATTGCTTGACAACCGATGCTGGTGCGTTTAGGTCCCCATAACTTTGCGGTTCAGCAAAAGAGACCGATAGAATAAGTACTAGACTTGCGGTGCTCCAGCATGCCCACAGTCAAATGACTGAAACAAGTAAGAGTAAGGAGTATGTATACACACACACACACACACACACATATATATATATATATATATATATATATATATATATATATATATATACATACATAAACACATGTTGTGAAAATATGTCTGGCCATGAGGAAATATGACCATACTTGGAAATTGGTAAGGGTTGGTGAGAATCCATGACAGGAATGAGATTCAGCTGTAGAAAATCTACCTCAACAAAATTCCAATATGCTTAATACACTAATAATAATTTTTTTTTTTTGTCCTGATTATATTCTGTAGAAATTGCGATGCATCTAAATTGCCCATCTTTTGTACTATGCAATAGAGTAAATTACTTTGATGGCACACACACACACACACACACACACACACATTCCATCCATTATAGCCAAATCCACCACAAATCATACAACCCGATTGCTTTTAATAAGGAAAGAACAAGTTAGATACAATTTAGTCCTGTGTTGTCTTTAAACAGTTGGGATGGTCACAGCTGGAATACCTCTCATCATAGGTTTGCTTGCTCAAAGTTGTCTTGAGGTTAAACATCAATGCCTGACTGTTACACACACACACACACAGCCCATATATCTTACACACACACACAGCCCATATATCTTACACACACACACAGCCCATATATCTTACACACACACTGACGCACGCACCATACATCTTACACACACACTCACTCACATACCATACATCTTACACACACTCTCACATACCATACATCTTACACACACACACACACACACACTCACACACACACCATACATCTTACACACATACATGCACCATATATCTCACACACACACACGCCATACAGCTTACACACACACACACACACACACACCATACTTCTTACACACACACACACTCACACACCATACATCTTACACACACACACGCACACTCACACACCATACATCTCACACACACACACACACACACACACACACCATACACACACGTGCATCTGATTCACAAATCTGACTGTTTGATAGATCCCCAATGTCGTACAGGCTGCTATGTTATACAGATTCTGCAAGGATCACACTGGAGCCAGATCCAGGGCCAGCCCAAACCATGATGCACCACATGTGGTAGCTGTTGCCATGAAGGGCAGCTCTGCTGGGCATCACACAAGGTGCACCTCCTAATATACAACTGACATCAATCATCATCATCATCAACAGCAGTAAATATACAAATAAATACATAGATAAGTGTATATAACTCTCAGGTCAACTAGTATATTGCAGAAGCACACAGATACACACACATTCTCTCTCTCTCAAATGAAGAGGTTTTCAGAGATGAAGAGTAGGAAATGGGAAGTTGTTTTAATAATTTTTTCTTTCTTTTTTTTCTTTCTTTCTTTTTTTTTTTTTTCTCTTCTGGTGAAGCTGTAAACATCTGACTTGTTGCTTTGAACTTTATTTATTAATCAAATTGCTTCACACTCTGTGTGTGAGTGTGCAGGCATATCTGTGTGTATATGTGTGTGTGTGTGTGTGTGTGTGTGTGTGTGCGTATATATATATATATATATATATATATATATATATAAATCTACATGCATGCAAGCACACACACACACACACAATATATATAATGTCACTCTTGCACTCACTCATATGTCTGTGTGTATGTGTCCATGTGAATGTGTGTGTGTGTGTGTGTTTTATCAGTTCCAGGATGAATTTAGTCGCAATCAAAATAAAGGACCTGAAGCAGTTTAGTGCTACATTGAGATATTACTTGGATGAAAACACTTCTGCAGTATTTCAGTGAATTATTATTATTATTATTATTATTATTATATATATATCTATATATATATATATATATATATATGATGGATTCTCTCATCATGAATGACAAATAACTTTTCAGTAGAATAAAGTGGTAATCATGTTCTATGGACCCTAACGTGTCTCTTGAGGCCTGCTGATGCCTTGCAAACCTTTTGGCAAATGGAACAAGCTGAGGACTCAGTTTGCTTGAGTGCTTGTAGACCATTTACTAAGTATTTTCTTGAGTGGACGGCAAGGCCGGCTTTGCTTTGTGCCACAAAACCACAATGAATGGCCGAGTTTTCTATTCAGAGGAGCAGTGTTTTGCCAGAGTGCCTTCATGTTTATACACGATGCTGGAGTCAACTGAAATCTTTGAGATGAGGAGAAGCAGGACTGGCCCCAGGTCCTGCGTTCTAATGCCTTGTTTTCCCAGGGGATAACATTTTGCTTAATTAAGTATTGCAATGTTAATAACTTGGTGTAGAACTCAATATACAAAGTGTCAGTTGAGTACTGAGTGGTAATAAGAAATTGAGAGGACAAAGGAACAAACATTTTATGAATTTCATCAGCTTACAGCAGAAACCGAGGTTGACCTTGCCTTTCATGCTTTTGGGGCTGACAAATTAAGTACCAGTCAAGTACTGGAATCAAAGTGATCAACTTTCCCCTTCCCTCAAAATTTCAGGCCTTGTGCCTATAGTAGAAAGGATTATTATTATTATTATTATTATTATTATTATAGTCTCTTTACCATAATCGCCTATCCCTTAATAATAATAGCCTCACTTAGTTGATGGAGCTTTGTCTTGTGGGTTCCTGGTGACCTCACCAGTGTTGGTGCCACGCAAAAAGGCACCAAATACACTCTGTGAAGTAGTTGATGTCGGGGAAGGCGTCCAGGTGTAAATGCCTTGCCAAAACAGACACTGGAGCTCAGTGCAACCCCCCACCCCTGCTTGTCAGCGCATGTCAGACCTAAGCATCCAACCCATGCCAGCATGGGAAAAGAGATGCATTTGATGATGATGATTTCATTTAAAGTCTATATTCAATTTATTCTCTCTGAGCTGTTATTCAAGTAATTTCCTACAAAACAAATAGAAATAGCAAACAGAGAAAAGAAAAAAGAAGGCCATCAAGTTACTGTTGCTACTGCTGTTATTACTATTATCATCATCATTATTATTATTATTATAATTATTATTATTATTATTATTATTATTTCCTCACTTCTGTGTACCTCCATCACCTTAACTATAATTTCTTGATGAAACAAGCCGGTCTCAAATTCTAATATATTTTTTTTCTTACTTATTTGAGTAAAGATCTTTTCGTTCTATTCAAGCTAATAAAAATTTGGCAAAAACAAAAATTTAAGAAAGAACTAGTAATTTCATTTCGTTGAACTTCTTTCACATGGTTTTTTAAATTTCTTTTTATATTTCTTATTTTATCTATTTTTGCCAAACATTCTTTACTAACCAAATCTTTAAACAGAATTTTTAATTCCAACCATTACTTATTCAGTCAACAGTTCTATATTTCTATTCAAAACAATCTGGTATATTTACTTTGTGATTCTCTCATCAGTACTTCAGCAACCATAATGAAGTCTAATGAGGTTATAATAAGACTGAAACAAGTCCAATGTTTTTCTCCCTTACTTGCTGAAAAAATTCAATAGGTCAATGAAATATATACAGTTTATATCTCACAACATAATTACTTCTAGTTAGCTTTTTAAGGCTTATTACATTAAAAATGTTAACAATAACTCAAAGCTTTAGTAAAAGACACTTGCTCAAGGTGCCACAGAGTGGGACTGAACCTAGACCCAAGCTTCTTACCACACAGCATTCCTGCGTCTATAGGCTACGGATAAGTTTTATTTGTGAAATACAGTATTTTGAATTTGCTGCAGAAAGCAGTAAATGATTTTAGTTGTGAGTGGGGTGCTGGGTGCTAGAAATGTGGCCCAGGTGCTAAGGGGGGGGGGGGCAACAACCTGAAAATGTTTGAGAACCTCTGCTCTAGTCCACCTCAGCTGGCAAAAATGAGTAGTACCTGCATTTCAAAGGGTCAGCCTTGTCACATTCTGTGTTATGCTGAATCTCCCAAAGAACTACGATAAGGGTATACACGTGTCTGTGGAGTGCTCAGCCACTTGCATGCTAATTTCACAAGGAGGCTGTTACGTTGATCGGATCAACTGGAACCCCTGTCATTGTGACTGACGGAGTGCCAATTAGTTAATATAAAATATATAAAAATCACAAGGCAACTAGTGAAGTAGTGAAAGAGAAAGTGAGGTGGTAAGAAAAGAAATAGAGACAGGTAGAGAAAAACTACATCAAGGGAGAGGGGAGGGGTCCCCGTTTTTATTATGTAGTCTTGCTGTTGTTCCTGTTAACTAGATTTTATTTACATTACTTTCAACATCTGCAGAGTAAATAATCTTGTTAGATCAATAAAGTAAATTTTTTTCCCTGTCTTTCATTCTTTTTTTTTTTTTCTTAAGAAATATAACACTTCACCAACAAATACAATTTTTGGCAACACAGACCACCTCAAGTCGTCTTGAATTCTAATTCTTTCTTTTCTTTTCTACCTATTTTTTTCTTCTTTGTAATATTATCAACGTCACCACCACCACCACCATCATCATCATCATCACAAGCATCAGCAAAGCAGTAATGAGGTAGAAATAGCACCAAATCTCCCTAAACTCACCACCTCGAAAGTATTTCCAGTGTTTATGCGCTGAGATCAAAATCTGCCAAGATCAATTTTGCCTTTCATCCTTTCAGGGTTGATAAAATAAGTACCAGTTAAACACTGGGGGTCAATGTAATTGACTTACCACCCTCTCCCAATATTGCTGGCCTTGTGCCAAAATTTACAACTAATATTTACAGCATTTAATGTAAGCATTTTACATTTTAAATTCATTTCCCACTGGGGTCAAATCTGTCTTTTCATTTTCCCAGGGATTAATTAGATAAAGGACCTATCAAGCATTAAGACCCTTTAAGTGATTGCTCCTTCCTCCAAATATTTCCCAAAGGTACAATTCCTGGCAAAGGTTGTGTATGGAAGACCAGCAGTCACCCATGCATACCGGCCTCCCCTCTCCCTGTCACTGATGTTATCCAAGGGAAAGGAAAGGCAAAGGGGCCAATACAGCTTGGCACCAGTGTTGTTGCAACTCATTTCTACAGCTGAGTGAACTGGGGTAAAATGAAATAAAGAGTCTTGCTCAAGAACACAACACACAGCCCAGTCTGGGAATCAAACCCAATACCTCATGATTGTGAGCCCAGTGTTCTAACCACTGAGCCATGCATGCATGTATGCACGCATGCATGTGTGGGTGTGTGTGCATGTGTGTGTCTGTGTTTGTCACTGCTTGACAACCAGATTTTGTTTATGTCCCCATAATTTAGCAGGGGGGGGATACATAGACACACAAACACATAGATACATACATATAAACGACAGGCTTCTTTCAGTTTCTGTCACAAGGATTTGGTCAGCCCGAGGCTATAGAAGACACTTGCCTAAGGTGCCATGCAGTGGGACTGAACCTGGAACTATGTGATTGGGAAGCAAGCTTCTTACCACACAGTCACACTTGCACCTATGTGTGTGTGTATGTATGTATGTGTGTGTGTGTGTGTATATATATATATATATATATATATATATATATATATATAGTCGTCATTTAATGTCTGCTCCCCATGCTGACGTGGTTGGACAGTTTGACTGAGAGGTAATAAGCCAGGAGGCTGCACCAGGTTCCAATCTGATTGCATATATACATACACACACAATGTATATACACATACAATCATATATACATACATGCAGACATACACACACAGACAATGAGGTTTCTACACAGTTTCTGTCAAACAAATTCACTCATAAAGCAGCGGTTGGCCCAGGGTTGTAATCAACTTTGCCTTTCAATAAATAAAGAAATTCTAGCCAAATACTTAAGACAAGTGATCGGTCCTCCTTAACTCTTTTTCTCTCTCTCTTTCTCAACCAGCTGAGTAGGGGAGGAGTTAGAAGGAAGGAAGGGAGGGAGGATTCCTGGGTGCGCAGTTACAATTTGCCAGAATCAGCAATAAATTGACAAATAGTATTGAACAAGGAATATCAGGACTCAAAGAAAGAAAGAAAAAGGTTTTTGGCATCACAGAATTGGTAATTAGTGATGGATTTTTGGAAGCTTTGCAGAACTATCAGTTGCCAACGAAAGTCACTGAAGACGCAGTGATACATGTGACCTAATTAACAAATTTTCTTCCTTTCATAATTAAGGGATTGCAGTGAAAATTAAGACAGGCTTCTTTTTCTTTGTTTTGTATTATGATGAAGTTATTATTATCATGATTACTATTATTATTATTCCAATTATTAAACTCATCAATTTCTTGAATTCGGTATAAGAAAATTTGTTTGTACTTTCTTCCCTCCCCCCCTCTCTCTCTCTCTCTCTCTAGCTCCCTCCCTCACACACTCTCTCCCTCCCTTCCACACTCTCTCCTTCCCTTCCACACTCTCACACATTCATTCTCTCTCTACCTCTCTCTCTCTCTCCCTCCCTCCCACACACTCTTACACATTCATTCTCTCTCTCTACCTCTCTCTCTTTCTCTCCCCCTCTCTCTACCTCTCCCTTTCAATTTGCCTTTTTTATTTTATTTTGTATGCAAAAAAGAAACAACAACAATTAAGCGCTTAGCTAATTTGAAAATATTAATCAATAAAATCGGAATTTCTTTATCAGAAAAAAAAAAAAAAAGAAAAAACCTAATGACATGTCATCAATAACTGCCTCATCCATCCAACTCCACATTCACCTGTACTTGAATTAGGTGCAACTGTGAAACTGAAACGCTTGCATAAATCGTTAGGAGCAGACATAGATACATAGTTAAGATGCTTTCTTCTAACCACATGGCTCATGGTTCAATCCCTGTGCAACTGCAGATAAGTGGGACATGTATCTATGCGAAAAATCAATACTAACAATAGTGGTTTCAAGTTTTGAAAGAAGGTAAGTAATTTGCAGGGAGTGAAGGCGCAATGGCCCAGTGGTTAGGGCAGCAGACTCGCGGTCATAGGATCACGGTTTCGATTCCCAGACCGGCCGTTGTAAGTGTTTATTGAGCGAAAACACCCAAAGCTCCACGAGGCTCCGGCAGGGGATGGTGGCGAGCCTTGCTGTACTCTTTCACCACAACTTTCTCTCACTCTTACTTCCTGTTTCTGTTGTGCCTGTAATTCAAAGGGTCAGCCTTGTTACACTGTGTCACACTGAATATCCCCGAGAACTACATTAGGGGTACACGTGTCTGTGGAGTGCTCAGCCACTTGCACGTTAATTTCACGAGCAGGCTGTTCCATTGATCGGATCAACTGGAACCCTCGACGTCATAAGCAACAGAGTGCCAACAACAACAAATTTGCAGGGAGTGGGTAAGTGAATTACATTGGCCCCAGGGTGGGGCGTAAGTCGATTACATCAGCCCCAGAATGGAACTAGTACTTATTTTATCAACCTGCCAAATGGATGAAAGGCAAAGTTAGCCTCAGCAGAATTTGAACTCAGAATTTATTGAGTTGGAAGAAATATTATTAAACATTTCATTCAATGATCTAACAATTCTGCCATCTCACCACTTTAATGATAACGCATCCAAATTTTGGCAGAAGGTCAGCAAATTTAGGGAGTGGGGGACATACATTGATCTCAGTGCCCAGCTGGGACTAATTTTATTGGTACCTAATGGAGGAAAGGTATTTTATTGGCGGAATTTGAACTCAGAACGTTAAAGACACATGAAATGTCACTAAGCATCTTGCCGGCATGCTAACGATTCTGCCAGTTCATTACCTTGACAACGACGACGACGAACCGTTCCACTATAGGCACAAAGCCTGAAATTTGTGGAGAGGGGGCCAGTCGATTAGATTAACCCAGTACGCAACTGGTACTTAATTCATCGACCCCGAAAGGGTGACAGGCAAAGTATTATTATTTTTACTATTAGCTCAAGGCTTGGAATTTTGGTGGAGGGAGCTAGTTGATTACATTGACCCCAGAGTTCAACTGGTACATATTTTATTGACCCCCAGTAGAGGACAACAGAAGAAATGCTGCTAAGCATTTTTGTCCCACATGTTAATGAGTCTGCTAGCTCATCAACTCATAATAATTATAATTATCATTATTATATTTAGTCTGCCGTTACTTTCTGAGTTCAAATTCCACTGAGGTTGATAATTATTATGATTATTATTATTATTATTATTATTATTATTATTTCTACTATTAGCACAAAACTCAGAATTTTGGGGGGACGGAGCTAGTTGATTACACTGACCACAGAGTTCAACTGGTACATACTTTATTGATCCCCTTGATGACAACAGGCAAAGTGAACCTAACCAGAATTTGAACTCAGAACCTAAAGAGCTAGAAGAAATATTGCTAAGCATTTTGCCCAACATACTAATGATTCTGCTAGCCTGTTGCCTTTCAACTTTCAATAATGAAAATAGAATTAACACTGTGTAATGAATTGGGGGGGGGGGGGGGGCAGTAGTAGGTGTTATTTCCTATTTGCTTATATCTTGAAATCAAAGGGAATGACTATTATTCCCTTTGCTTTTGTCACCTGGACATCAATGTTTTGAAACTGACCTGTTTTCCATTACATTTCAGAGAGATTCAGCTCTGAGTTGCTGAAGCAGAAATATCATTATAGCAAATATTCTGCTCAATACCACAGATCTGCTTGTCAGTTGCTTGATCTTAACCGGTTGAGCATGTCCCTTAGTGGCTGACAATATGTGCATCTCTGATCTTGAGCAAGAGTAGTGAGGTGGCATAATAGCCACGTGTTGAAAGGGATTTTGGAGTCTGAATAAATGTTGTTGCAAAAGCAAAGTTTGAAGCCATTTTTCATACTTTCTAGGGGTAAAGTAAACAGAAAAATAACAGCAGCAACCCAAGGACAAAAAATTGTGTTACACAGGGTAATGAGTTTGGCAGCTATTTCTAGCAAATTGAGTGATTACATAGAGGCTCTTCACAATAGGCTCACCATTTTTGTTGCTGCCGTTGTCGTTCACGTTTAAATGCTAAACTGGAGGTCAATGGTACAAGTGAGAGCTAAGCAGGGGTGGTAATGAGACAACAGTTAGTGCCATGAACAGTCTCTCTCTCTCTCTCTAGTATAATTAGGGGTGGATATAAAGAAGAGGTGGAGGAGAGAGCTGATGTAACAAGTAAACAGAGCAAGATAGGACACACAGACAAGATAAATAATGCCATCTCAGCTGGTTGTGGAGTTGGTGATGGAAGCAATAGTAATAACAAGGTATTTTTTTCCAACACTCTCAAACAACAGCAACTTTTAACAAGAGACGGAGTAACAAAAGGAAAATAAAATGAGAGTAGTTTATATTTTTTAATGATATTATAATGATATTATAATGATATTATACCTGCATTTATGCCTGAGATCATGACCTCCTTCCAGTGACTTTTTCCTTCAAGAAGCAAATGGTAAAGAGAAAGAAAGAAAGAAAGAGAGAAGTCTATATGTTAGTATCACAAAATATTACAATTTCAATCTTCAATTGGTTAATTAATTGCTTAATTAATTAAACAAAAAAAAAACAAAAAAAAAAAAACAAAGAGAGAGAAAAACAAGGATGTTTGTTACACAGTTATTATTACTTTTCAGTTTTAGTTTTTTTTGTCTTTTCAAAGCAGATAGTAAAGGCATAAGAAGAGCATTTACGTAAAACCATTTATAATAATCTGAATAATACACAGCCAAATCTCATTTCTCAGCAGTCATTGGCTCCAGTTCCAAGACATGTGACTTAACTCAAAAACTGACTTCACATAAAAAAAACATTTTTAAAAATTTCAAATCTCACATGTCTGAATAAATGGGTTTTCATGTGTATTTTATATGATTTTCTACATCAGTATTGGTTTTTAAGTAGGTTTTTTTTAAAAAGAAAAACTTGTTGCTTTTAAATAAGTTCACTTTGACTGACATAAAGTTGAATAAATCAACTGAAGTTGAGTTTTTTTTTTTTTTTTTTCCCATTAACTTCCTGGGAAAACAATATAAAATCAAAGAAGGTATATCTTAAAACAACATAAGTTGAGGTTTGCTTGTATATCAAAATAAAACAAAACAGCCATTAGCTATCCAAATATCTGACATGTTGGTGTGCTATTTTCTAACTTTTCTTTCTATAGCAAAAAGACCCCCCTTCAATCATGAATGACCATAGGCTTGCACCTAGAAAGTTACCCTCTGAGGCACAAGTCCAGGCAAGGTTGTTTATGGAAGGCCAGCAATCACCCATGCACACCAGCCTCCCCTCTCTACGCCACTGATGATATCCAAGGGAAAAGGCAAAGGGGCCGATACAGCTTGGCATCAGTGATGTCACAACTCATTTCAACAGCTGAGTGAACTGGAGCAATCATGAAATAAAGTGTCTTGCTTAAGAACACAACACACATTCCAGTCTGGGACTCAAACTTACTACCTCATGATATTGAGCCCGATACTCTAACCACTGAGACATGCACCTCGGGGTTCCTCCAAACGATCTCTGAGGTAATGCTACTCAACAGCATGCAGAGCTTGGAGATCAGGTGGATCTCCTCCAGGTCTAGCCACTATTTCTCCAAACTGAAGGGGTCATAGTCCCAGTGCAGCAGACATGTGATTACAATGTCGCAGTAAAGGATCACAAGATAAATTCTTCCTACTGAGTCAACCAGCAGGAGAGCCAAGAACAGACCAAGAATGAGATGGTTTGATAGTATCTACAGTCTCAGCAGGAAAGTGCAATGACGGTTGCTTTTGATAGGACCCTATGGAGGAGGTGGTGCCAGAGGACTCTACTCCCACAACCCTTGCAGGAATAGCAGGCAGCGGAAATGGATGGATGGATGGATAGTAACACGAATGAATCGGTAGGGCTTTATAATTTAACAGTGGGAGAAGTTACAAGTCTTAGGTTACTGCAGTAGAATTATACTCTGATATATTCCAAATGATGTCTTCATCTTGGTTGTTACAGTCACAATGTTTTAACTATAATACCTTTTGACCATCCATAGATGCCTACCACATTTGATAACATTCTCAAAGATCTGGGCCAAACATTCTTCAATTCATGAAGGACAGATTGACTTCCTTCCACTGATGGTGCAAGGAATATTTCTCATATTAATTATTGTTGTACGTGTGATGCCACTTGTTTGTTTCACTTGAACTACAACATACACACACATGATGGAATAGCCCATCAAAGACAACATATGATGGAATAGCCCATCAAAGACAACACATGATGGAATAGCCCATCAAAGACAACGTATGAGTGTTCATTTTTTGCTGAATGACCAGCACAAATGATTTGTTTATAGTGATCAAATGTTTGTTGTGTGGTATATTTGTTTGCTCCATCCATCAATGCAATATCACCTGAACAGGCGCAAAGTGTGCCACATGTCAGGAACCATGTAAGCAAAGAATACAATCCACCACTTGGTCCAGGAATGAAACCACAATCTCACAATCCAGAGTACAAGCAACACTCTAACCACTAGGCCATGCACCCTCATTATACACACACACAGATATTGATAAAGATTCACTGGACTCCAGTCCATCAGGTAAATTGCAATATGTAACACTTAATAAAACTGGATACAGTTAATAAATTTTTGGACAATTAATCACAACATTACACCAGATATTTACAATATTTATATTTCCACTGCAATCAAATAAGTTTGGTCACGGATTGTCATCCGGTAATCCTGGACAGGATTTTATGGTCCCTAACTGGATTTGAACCAGAACACTTTGTTTTCAAACTAAGGCTAGTGATATCATTATTCACTTAGATACTGGGAAGTGCTTTGAATATTTCGGAAATGAAAGCAGCTAGTTTACTCTAAGTTGAGGCAATTCTTGGTCTTAATCATGGGCCTACTCCATTGCCAAATTTAACTCCACACTCTGCCTTCTAAGTCTTTTTAGCAGAGTCCAATCAATTGTAGGCATTAAGACTAGATTCTCCCTTTTGAACATAACATCATTTGCCAGTCTCCGAGACCCCAAAATGGTCAAAGGTGCTACGTGTATAATTATTTGTTCTTTGATTTGGCTATATATATATATATATATATATATTAGACAAAAAGAGATAACGAAGCCAAGGCTGTGAGGAGTTTTCAGGAAAGAGACATGGATATAGTCTTACAGCTGTTTCTGGGATATTATGGATATCCTTTCAGTAGAGACAATGTGAGATGGTTAAATAGAGGTACCTCAGATAATTACTTCTATCTAACCATCTCACATCGTCTCTGACGAAGGGATATCCCTAATATATCAGAAATAGCTGTAAGAGTATATCAATATCTTTTCGCTTATAAATGTCCTGAAAACTCTTCACAGCCTTGGCTTTGTTATCTCTTTTTGTCTAATATAAATATATATATATATACATGCTAATACGAGACCCACATTAGACTCCTCTCTTGTATCACTATCGAACCAAGAGTTTAACTACGGTCTGTCTATAGCACTTACTTAGCATTACCTGCCACTCTTTGGGTCTTCTAGATACCAATACCTTATATACATATATGCAAACATGCAAGTGTGTGTATTCTTGGTTTACAGAAATTATCTTCACTTCAAAATAAGGTAAACAAATGCCTAGTGGCAACAATTGCATTTGCCCTACTCAAGTATTTCTCAATCAATCAACTTATGATGACAAAGGGATTATGACTAAGATGTGAAGACCCGAATGCCTCTCCTCAGAATGTTGACATTGTTATTCAAAGTTAATAAAAAGGGTCTGTAACAAACAAGGACAGAGGGTATCCTGAGAACACTCAAGAGACACTTCTCTGCCCTCAGAGAGATAAACTTAGTGTCCTTCCATGATAAGAAGGAACATATACCATAAATACAAATAACCAAATGCTTACACATACACACTCTAGTAATACACACATGCGCACACACACACACACATACACTAGTAATATTACACAATGTCTATAGAAAACAATTATTTCTTTCCCATACATATTACTAGAAATGTAAATTTTGAGTATTAGTTTGGTGTACGATTTTGGGAGTTGATTGATAAAGAGAAATAAGAATGTGAGAGAGAGAGAGAGACTGAACAGTAGGCAAGAGAAGGTATAATACAGAGAGAGAGAGAGAGGGAGGAAGATGACAAAGATATGAGTAAAAGAGAAAGAGTAGTCAAGAGAGAGCGAGAGATGGGGTGGGGAGAAATTAAATAATATAAATACATCTACAAAATATAAAAATGCTCTTGCACATAAAGCACACACTCATTTTGCTCATATATGTATATGTGTCTTTGTATGTGTACACACACATATATATACACACACACACACAAGCACACGTTCATATAATATCCACACACATACACACACGTACACAAAGAATTTCCAGTGTAATTTCTTTAACACATGTGCAATGCACGAACATATTGCAATTTGCTTCAGACACTTTTACTGGAGAATTATTTAATCCACCAACACCAGACTGCAGCTGCTTCAATTTGGTGTTGGTACATGTGTTGTTTCTACCATTCTTTAAATTCATGTGCACACCCACGCACGCACACAAGTGCCTGTATGAGGGAACAGGCATGAAAGGGGGAATGGGTGCCTGAATACTCATTGTTTTTTGCATGTGTGTGCATCTCTCTTTCTATATATATATATATATATATATATATATATATATATATATATATATATATGTATATATATATATACATAGAGAGAGAGAGATAGAGAAAGTGAGAGAGATATACACACATGCATTCCTGTATGAATGCACGTGCATTTGTGTATTTATATAGACAAGAATGCAATACAGAACAACGTGCAGCAGAGACACAGGGGAAGTGAAACACAACACAGTGTGTGGTTGTCATGGTAACAAGCTGCTAATGCCACTCTGTCTGTTGATTGACTAAAATTTCCCAACTTAATTCCAAATAACATCAGATTCTTTAATATACGAGATAAAGTAATTGGTTGATCATAATCAAAATTCAGAGTTGAATTGATACACCAAAGCTGAAAGCAATCTGAGCAAAATTAAAGGGGGCTGATTTTGAAAATGAAACTAACAAGATCCCAGGCCCCAATCTGTTCTGGCAAAGTTTCTACAGCTGGATGCCATTCCTAACGCCAACCACTCTGAGAGTGTAGTGGGTGCCTTTCACATGCCACTGGCATGGAGGGGCCAGTCAGGTGGCACTGGCAATGACCATGCTCGAATGGTGCCTTTTACGCGCCACCAGCACAGGAGCCAGTCTAGGGGTACTGGCATCAAGCACACTTGAATGATGCTTTTTACGTGCCACTGGCATGGAGGGGCCAGTCAGGTGGCACTGGCAATGACCATGCTCGAATGGTGCCTTTTACGCGCCACCAGCACAGGAGCCAGTCTAGGGGTACTGGCATCAAGCACACTTGAATGATGCTTTTTACGTGCCACTGGCATGGAGGGGCCAGTCAGGTGGCACTGGCAATGACCATGCTCGAATGGTGCCTTTTACGCGCCACCAGCACAGGAGCCAGTCTAGGGGTACTGGCATCAAGCACACTTGAATGATGCTTTTTACGTGCCACTGGCACAGGTGCAAGTCAGGCAGTACTGGCATCAGTCATGACAACGATTTCACTTGACTCAACAGGTCTTCTCAATGGGCTTCTTTCAGTTTCCATGTGTCAAATCCACTCACTAAGCTTTGGTTGGCCTGACGCTATAGTAGAAGACACCTGCTCAAGGTACCATGAAGTGGAAGTAAACCCAAAACCATGTGGCTGGGAAGCAAACTTCTTACAACAAAACCACACCAACACACACACACACACACACACACACACACACACACGATGGGGTTCCTTCATTTTCCATCTACTAAATTCATTCACAAGGCTTTGGTCAGCCAAAGGTTAAAGTAGAAGACACTTGCCCAAGGTGTCACACAGTGGGACTGAACCCACAGCCATGTAGTTGGGAAGCAAATTTAGCACATAGCCACACCTCCACATACAGCTTCAAAAACAAAAGGAAAACCAAAGACTGCACCAGCATAGGCACAGCCTCAGACTATAACCAATAAAAGAATGCAAGAATAACAAGAATGCTTTTCCTCATTAAGTCTTTTTTTCCCCTGTCAGGGACTGACATGGAATCTAAATAGCAACAACAAACACATTTTTATGTTGCTATGTTGTAAAACCTGAGTAGGTGAGGATAGATCAGTTGAACTCCTGCCAATGTTGCACCAACTGACTCCATAGTAACACTGTACAGACCACTGGCTGAACTCACTCTCTATCAGAGCAGTTTCACTGTTTGACATGTAAACATTTTATTCAGCTTGGAGAGAGGGAGACACTTTATTTTATTTATTTCGCTTCCTGTAGTTCGGACAAGGTGTGTGTGTGTGTGTGTGTGTGATGGGGTTTATGTATGTTATAGTATTTGCACCCCTAACACGTAACTTTGACAATGATTAGGAATATGCAGCATTCCTGGTAGGTACCCTCTTCTGTCACCTCCTTCATACACTTACCTTGCCATCTAGACTCTTCCAGTCTGGCATAGTGATTAATGTAATGCACATACATACACAGTAATATATATATATATATATATATATATATATATATATATATATACACACACACACACATATATATATATATATATATATATCATCATCATTATCATCATTGCCGTTTAACATCTGCTTCCCATGCTGGTATGGGTTGTACGTTTTGACTGAGGACTGGTGAGCCAAAAAGCTGCACCAGGCTCCAATCCAATCTAGCAATGTTTCTACAGCTGGATGCCCTTCCTAACGTCAACTCCCTCCAAGAGTGTAGTGGATGCTTTTTATGTGCCACCGACACAAGGGCCATGCTTGAATGGTGCTTTCTTATGTGCCACCGGCATGGGAGCCAGTCAGGCGGCACTGGCAACGATTATGCTCGAGTGGTGCTTTTTATGTGCCACCGGTACAGGACTAGTCAGGTGGCACTGGCATCAACCATGCTCGAATGGTGCATTTTACATGCCACTGGCACTGGTGCCAATCAGGTGATGCTGTCATCAGATATGACAACGACTTCACTTGCCTCAACAGGTCTTCACGAGCACAGTTTATTGCCCATGGTGACATGCCTTTCCTGTCACCAACCCCCACGTTTCTAAGCAAGGTAATATTTCCCTGGTGTTGGATATGTTTTCGCAGAATACTGGTAGCAAACAGCACCAATTTGGCACTCATTTACAACATAATCGCACACTCACATATGATGGGATTCTTTCAGTTTCTATCAATGAAATATAATCACAGCTTTGGTTGGTTTGAGTCTGTAGCTGAAGACACTTTCGCTATGTTTCAGGGCTGTTCTGAACTTAAATTCTACAAAGGCTGACTTTGCTTTCCATTGAAAAAGCTTTGGTCAGTCGAAGGCTATATAGTAGAAGACACTTGCCTGAGTGTCTTACTTGCAGTAAGACTGAACCCGGAACCATGTAGTTGGCAAGTAAACTTCTTACCACATAGCAGCATCTGTGCCTGTATTTATCAAAAGTATGACAGGAAGGTGGGGGTCATGACTGGAAAGCCTTTCATCAGAGGTGTTTGCTTCAGCAGGGCTGACCTGCGGCTAAACAACAACAAGAACAACAGTGGCTATCTAAAAAGAATGAAAAGCAATTTGTAGAAGGGACCAGTTTCACACAGGAACAGGACACTCAGCAGCCCTTGACACTGATCTCTTCCTGAGATAGAAGGCTCTTTCTTAGAGGAGGAGAAGGAGGAGGAGGAAAAAGAGGAGGAAAAGGAGGAGAGAGAAAGAGGCATGTGTGTGTGTGTGTGAGAGAGAGAGAGCATGTGTGTGTGCATGAGAGAGAGAGAGAGGAAGTGTCTGTATGTATGTGTATGTGTTTGTACGAGTGTGTGTGTGTGAGAGAGAGAGAGAGTCCATATGTGCGTATGAGATGGAGAGAGAGATTTTGTATGTGTAGGTGAGAGAATGTATGAATATGAGAGGAAGTGAGAGAGAGAGAGAGAGAGAGAGAGAGAGAGAGAGAGATGTGTGTGGTATATGAGTGTCAGAAAGTGTGTGTGTGTGTTTGAAAGAGAGAGACAGACAGACCAAGAAAGTATGTGAGTGTGACAGTCTGTGTGTATGTATGTGCATATAGTGTTGTGTGTAGGAGATTGCAAGGCCATAAACCCCTGTAACCCCTCCACCAGCGTTATCTTCATAAGTGCCTTCTGGCATCAACGGTGTAGCACCATAATTCTAACCCACACCACCACCACCATCACATCCACTAATAATTGGTATAGGAACCCCACCGTCACCACCACCTCCTCAAACTAGAGCTAGTGCCAGGGCAACAAAAAAAAAAATTATGGTTATATTTGCAATGATGCTAAAAGTCTGACATTTTGTCAGTTAAAATCATGTTGACACTGATGAATATATGAATTTACACACACACACACACACAGATATGAATAGATGTGTGTGTGTGTGTGTGTGTGTGTGTGCATGTAGGCATGCATACATATTACGTGTAATTCTATTTTGTTCTGGGTCAGTAATATGGATGCATGTAAGGTATATATGAGCGTGTGCACATGTATGTGTGTGCTTGTGTGATGTAAATAAGGAAAAGCATACAAACATATATTAAAAACACACCTATATTCAGACAGGTTTTTTTTTTTTTACCCAGGTGTGGCTGTGTAGTTAAGAAGTTTGCTTCCCAACCACATGGTTTCAAGTTCAGTCCCACTGCATTGTACACTGGAAAAATGTCTTTTGATATAAACCCAGGCCAACCAGAGCTTTGTGAATTAATTTGGTCGATGGAAACTGAAAGAAGCGTATCGTGTGTGTGTGTGTGTGTGAAGGCACATGGCTCAGTGGTTAGAGTGCCGGGCTCACAATCATGGGGTAGTGAGTTCAATTCCCGGACTGGGCTGTGTGTTGTATTCTTGAGCAAGACACTTTATCTCAATGTTGCTCTAGTTCTACTCAGTTGTATATATATATATATATATATATATATATATATACTTAAAACTAATATAGAAGATGTGTATGATATTTACCTAAAAGGAAAACTATAATTGTCACTAAATATGACCAGGGTGTTAGAAACACCTACATTGCTAGAAATAAGAGCTAAAATACTCTCATGCTGTAGTCAAAAACACAGAATTGTACACATATATACACACAGTACATTTAATCTTTTTATCTATCCCTTCAGTCCTAGCAAATGAAAAATGTACCTTATGTGCATATGATATATATATATATATATATATATATATATATATATATATATATATATATCTTAGTTCTATCCAACATATGGCTTTCTGGGCAGTAATCTATCCAGTTCCTAAAATAACTTCTTGAATTTTGTTCTTGTATTTTTATTTATTTATCTCTCTCTCTCTCGCCTGCCAGTAAATAAATAAGGTAATCTGCTAAATGTAATCCTAAAACAAATAAAGAGGTTTTTTTTTTTTTTAAACATCTGAAAGTGTAACAACAAATTTGGGTGCACTAACTGATAAATCTGGAAGTTTACCTTTGCTCCTATTTGCAATGTTTGCAATGTTTCTGTAGCTAAATTGTGCTATGCCTACAGCTAAATCAGTGCTGCCCCCGTGCATATAGATAAATCTGTGCTGTGCCTATAGCCAAATCTATGATGTACCCATAGCTAAATTTCAATGTTCCTATATAAAGAAAAGTTGGAAATGTTCCTGATTAACCCGACTTAGCTAAGTCTGACAGAATACTTATCTTCCTTTTACTAAATCAGGAAGTAGATACATTTACATCATCATCATCATCATCATCATCATTTAACGTCCGCTTTCCATGCTAGCATGGGTTGGACGATTTGACTGAGGACTGGTGAACCAGATGGCTACACCAGGCTCCAGTCTGATCTGGCAGAGTTTCTACAGCTGGATGCCCTTCCTAATGCCAACCACTCTGAGAATGTAGTGGGTACTTTTACGTGCCACCAGCACGACGGCCAGTCAGGTGGTACTGGCAACGGCCACGCTCAAAATGCTGTATTTTATGTGCCACCTGCACAGGAGCCAGTCCAGCGGCACTGGCAACAATCTCGCTCGAATGTCTTTACACGTGCCAGGAAGGCGACGCTGGGCACAGGTGCCATCACCATTTCGCTTACCTATTGCTAAATCAGAAAGCATATCCACTTTAGCCATTGTGATATCAGAAAGTAAAATGGTGAATCGGCTGGATTGATGATTGCACGTCAGATACAATGCTTAGCAGAAATTTCTTTCAGCTCTTTACCTTTTACCTTTGCCTACTTTCAGTCATTAGACTGTGACCATGCTGGAGCATCACATTGAAGAATTTTAGTCAAACAAACCAACCTCAGTACTTATTTGTTCTTTTAAGCCCTAGCACTTATTCCATCATTTTCCTTTGCCAAACTGCTAAGTTATGGAGATGGAAACACACCAACCTAGTTCACTTGCATGGCTTTGGTCAGCCCCAAGGCTATAGCAGAAGTCAGTTGCCCAAGGTGCCATGCAGAGGGACTGAACCTGGAACAATGTGATTAGGAAGCAAATTTCTTACCACAAAGCCATGCCTGTGTTTATTGCTAACTGAGAAAGAGCATCTTTTTACCTATTGTGAAATCAGAGAAAGTGTACTGATTTGCCTATTGTGATACTGTTGTGGAAGGATTCTGACCACCCCCAAGTAACTAAAACTGGACTGACACATTGCCATAAAATAAAGTATTGTGAGCAATTGAGGGAAAGCAGTTCACTGTGAGCCGTTGGCAGAGAGCAATTTAACCTTGTGTAACGGTAATAATAGTGCAACATGTGAATACTTTCTTCTCCACTGCTTCATTAAATTATTTATCCAACACCAGGATATAAAAGATACCAAGAAAGTGCACCGATTTACCTACTGTCAAATCGTTGCTACACACTTACACAAATAGCTCATTGTGATCTCTATTGAAATGGAAACACTTAATGGATCTAAAATTAGCATGACGAGTTATTTTTAGATTTTCTGACATAATTCTTTTCTAAATGCAGATTAACAATAACAATTGCCGGTGCTTTTACAGGGAAGAATTGAGGTGAGGGAGAGCGCAACAAAAGGTTAATTGCTTTTGTTTCTTCCTCTTTCTCACCTTTTTATTTCTTTTCTCACTCCCCTCACTATTTTCCACTCGTTGACTTTTTAAACATACCATTAATGGATATACGTTTCCATTCTTAAAAATAATTCTACTAGTTTTGCAGTTAACATCCAGCAGCAGCATAAGCAGGCCTCAAGAATATAGGTTAGCAGAGTTGTTTAAATCTACACTGCAGTGACAGAGAGTTAACGAGAATCTGATGAACTCATTAATCCAATAGTCATCCATAAGAAAAATAATTAAAAAAAATCTCTGCAATAATTACTTTCTATTTTATATTTATTTCAACAAGAAACAAGAAACATAAATGAACAATAAAGATTAACAGTTCATGAAAAATGGAAAAATAATAGCGGGAGGGAAGATATAGATCATCCCCATCATCATCATCATCATCAACAGCATCATCTAATGTGCACTTTTCCATGCTCACATAGGTCTGAAGGAATTTGCTGAGGCAGATTTTCGACAGTCAGATGCCTCTGCTGTCACTAACCCTCACCTGTTTCCAAACAAGGTAATATTTTCCAATAGCTAGATTATGTTTTCCACAAAAGACTAGAAATGAACAACCTTGCTTGTATGATGATGATGATGACAATGATGATGATGACAATGATGATGATGCTCATTTATAACCATCAAATGATGTCTAGAGAAGGGTATACACATATACTCTCTTTACTCTTTTACTTGTTTCAGTCATTTGACTGCGGCCATGCTGGAGCACCGCCTTTAGTCGAGCAAATCGACCGCAGAACTTATTCTTTGTAAGCCTAGTTCTTATTCTATCAGTCTCTTTTGCCGAACCGCTAAGTATTCTTTATAACTGTGGCCATTCTGATGCTATGTGATTTGTAGTCTCATCTGAATCCTCACCCATTCTGCATTTGGGTAAGCAGTCTTTGTTGATCTGTTCTTTTGATCCAATTTATCTCTAGTAACTCTTCTTATTTCTTTATTGCCCACAAGGGGCTAAGCATAGAGGGGACAAACAAAGGTATTAAGTCGATTACATCGACCCCAGTGCATAACTGGTACTTAATTTATCGGCCCCAAAAGGATGAAAGCAAAAGCAAAGTCGACCTCGGCGGAATTTGAACTCAGAACGTAGCGGCAGACGAAATACCACTAAGCATTTTGCCCGGCGTGCTAACGGTTCTGCCAGCTCGCTGCCTTTCTAGAAACTCTTCTGCTGCCACCAAGATCATTCCCTTGGTTTTCTTCTTCAATGGTCCTTTCTACAACTGGAGCAAGATGTCCTTGTCATCCCATATCCCCTGTTTTATTGTTTGGGGATCTTTTAAGAATACTCAGTGGAGCTGTATGATTTCTTCTTGTCCACATTTGTTTTCCTTTTTGGGGTTCTGAACATTCAGTAAAATAATAGTTCTTTGCTTACTACTTCCCTAAGGGATGTTTCCCCCTTTTCTTTTTACATTGGAAGTTAGACATGTCAAGCAGTGGAGGGTGATGATGACAAACACGCACAGACACACACACGGTGATTTGCCATGCTTGAGAAGACACACCAAGCTAAATGAAATCGTAGTCATGGCCAGCGGATGAAATGTGAAAGGCATTTGTACTGGTGACACATAAAAGGCACTCGTGCCAGTGACACATGGAAGGCACTCGTGCTGTAAAAGACAGCCGTGTTGGTGATGTGTAAAAGGCTGGTGACATGTAGAGTTCACCTGTGCTCGTGACACATATAAGTCACACATGTTGGTGACACATAAAAGACACCCAGTACACTCTATGAAGTGATTGGCATTAGGAAGGGCATCCAGCCGTAGAAACCAAGCCAAAACAGATTGGAGCCTGGTGCAACTCTCAGGCTTACCAGTTCCAGTCAAACCATCTAACCCATGCCAGCATGGAAAATGAATGCTAAATGATGACGATGATATATATTCAACAAGCTTCCACACAGTTTCTATCAAGCAAGTTCATTCACAAGGCTTGGTTGGCTTGAAGCTATAGACGACATTTGCCCAAGGCATTATGCAGTGGGATTGAACCTAAAACCCTGTGACTGCAACCATACAGCTTTGTCTTTCTTTTCCTCCCTAAATGCCAGAATGTGGCAGAGGGAAAATATTCCAAGAGACGTCAATCAAACAGCCAATATAAATACAAATGGCAACAAAGACAGACAAAATCAAATACGCCACTAGGTGGCACTCTCTGTAGGTCTACCCTCTCTGCTTATGTATCTAATGTCTACATTCTTCTGTTACACAGTGAAACGGTAGAAGCTAACGGAATTAATGACAACTACGGCCCAAGTACATTGGCAACTGGTGACTAATGAAAAGTTGACAAAGTCAAATAAATTACTCCTGACAAAGTATTATTATTATTATTATTATCATTATTACTATATTACATACTTGAGAATAAATGTTTGAATAATCCTAGGTTAACGACAAATTAATTAACTGTTTGAGCTAGTTCTACGACACCACCACCACCACCTCGGCCAGATTATAATCTAGATGCTAATTTTGAAATGTAAATATACGCCTTTTGCTAAATGGAAAACTAGGGAAACTGGGATATACATAGCTTATGCCATACAGTACAATTAATATTCTTATAACATATATAACTAGAATTGAAAACTTGATGCATATTATCATTATTATTATTATTATTATTATGGTTCTGGTTCTGGGTTCAGTCCCACTGCGTGGCACCTTGGGCAAGTGTCTTCTACTATAGCCATGGGCCGACCAAAGCCTTGTGAGTGGATTTGGTAGACGGAAACTGAAAGAAGCCCGTCGTATATATGTGTGTGTGTATATATATATATATATATATATATATATATATATATATATATATAATTGGAGGTTCTCCTGCATCAGGAGGACTGCATCATTCATATATTCACATACTTCATATATTCTGTGTACTTTTACCTCATTTCACCTGCTTTTATATTTCTGGGCGCCCATATCTTTTAACTAAAACCCCACACAAATTATAAAGTCTTTATGATGTCCCCTTTATGTGGTGCCCCTACAGTGAATATAAGAAACCATCATTGTCGTCGTCATCATAATTATTATTCTTATTGTCATTGTTATTATTATTATTAAGGAGGTAAGATGGCAGACTCGTTAGCAAACTGGACAAAATGCTAAGTTAGCTTTACCTTTCACAATCAATGAAACACATACCGGTGAAATACTGGGGTCAATGCAATCAACTAGCCCCTTCCCTCCAAAATTTCAGGCCTTGTGCCTATAGTAGAAAGGATTATTATTATTATTATTATTATTATTATTAAGATGGCAAGCTGGCAGAATAATTAGCATGCCGGGTAAAATGCTTAGTGGCATTTCATCCATCTTTATGTTCTGAGCTCAAATCTTGCTGGGGTTGACGTTGCCTTTCATCCTTTTGGGGGGTCAATAAATTAAGGACCAGTGAAGCACTGGGGTTGATGTAATCAACTAGTCCACCCACCAAAAATTTCACGTCTTGTGCTTATAGTAGAAAGGATTATTATTAATGTTGTTGTTGTTGTTGTTGTTGTTGTTGTTGCTGCTATCATTATTTAATGAAAAAAGAAGAAAGGAAATTTGGCATTAATGTATTTTAAATTAAATTGTAATTTGAAACCCTTTAAAGCTAAACCGTATCAACTCTTGAAGCAGGCCAATATAAACATCATGGTGTTTTACAAAATCTGAACGATTCCGAGTGGCGACGATGGCGCTGTTGCATTTGTTTTTTTTTTAATGTTTTTCTTGTTATTTTCACATTCTTAGAAATTAATTAAAATGACAGAGAGAAAGAGAGACGGTGGGGGGGGGGGGGGGTAGAGAGAAAATTAATTTCTTTAAAACAAACAACCTAGAGAGGAAGCCCAAGCCATCACAGGAACATTTATATGATCATTCAATGTACTAGAAATAGCAGCTAAATTTCCTCAAAGCTTTAGCCTTCAAGTTACTATAAGCATCAGACCAGAAATTTTGGAGGTGGGGTGGCCACTTGGTTACATTGACCCATAGTACTTATTTTATCAATTCCTGAAAGACAAATCTGGCTTTGGCAGAATCTGAATTCAGAAGATTAAAGATGGTCTGAAATGCTTCTAAGCATTTTGGTCCAGCTTGCTAATGATTCTGCTGACCCACTGCCATGATAAAAACTGGTGAGAAGACAAACCACTTCCAGTGCTTCAAAATGATCACATCTCACTGCTCAGGAACTTCACCGTTCAAACTGACAGAAAGATAGGTGCAAATAGGCCAGACGTTATATTGAAGGACTTCAGACAAAAATCATGCCTCCTCATCGATATGACTGTCCCAATCGACATAAATGTATCTTTCATGACCCACCAAAAAATTGAGCAAAAATAAGGATCTTGAAATAGAAATTGACAAAATGTGGAAAACAATACATGTTGTCATAGGTGCCCTAAGAATGATAGCAAAAGGGGTTGATTGCTACCTAGCTCAGATACCAGGAAATCCAAAAATAGCAGAAATTCAAAAAATAGTGCTCATGGGAACTGCCCATATCCTACATAAAATATTGTCTATGTAATCCCAATTTTAAAACAAACTTATAATTTTCTTAGTTTTCTTAGACATTCTCTCGAACAATACTTTGTGCAGAACCAAATATATGACACCCTAGTCATAACACCAACTTGAACTTTTAACTTCTCTCTTGAGATCTGCGGGTGAGACTTGGAGTCAACGTGTACAAATACAAAGCAATAGTTCAAAATATAATAATAATAATGACAACAAAACAATAGAGATAATAATAATAATCTCAGCAAAGGAATTTGACACACTGTTGAAACATAAAGACCTTCAGACTGAGATATCTAGGTCATGGCAATTAAAAACCAAAACCATCCCTGTTGTTGTAGGTGCCCTGGGAATGATCAAGAAAAGTAGTGACAAATGTTTTGACCAGATTCCTGGGAAACCAACAATCTTTGAGACTCAAGAAATTGTGTTGACATCAACAGCCCACATTCTCAAGAAGTTTCTCTCCATCCAATATATACATGCCTTAGGTCTCTGGTTCAGACTTGGCCAGAATATGAAATGAAATGATCTAAGAACCAAAGTAGTTTATGCTACAGGGGTCTCCTTACATCCTATAAATTAAAAATGGGTCAACAAAGTAAGTAACCAGACTGAAATATATGCTTGGAGGTGGGGGTCCAATATGATATGGTAAAACCCTGGAAAGCAGTGTCCTAGCGTGGCCCTCATCCAATGACTGAAATCAACTCGAGAATAATAAACAAATCTGGGGTACAGGGTGGCATGTGAGCATGTGTGTGGATAGGGGAATATATAGAGGAAGGTAGGTATGTATGTATGTATGCATATAGATAGATGGTTACATAGAGAAAGATAGGTGCATACATATGTCTGAACAGGGGCACACTAAGAGTATTATGGGCCCTCAGTGTGCTTTAGTAGAGTTAACATGTAGAGTGCGGGCCCTCGGGCAGTGCCCAATTGACTGATGGCTCCGTCTGCCCCTGTGTGTGTACATGTGTTTATAGACACATGGATACATAAAGAGAGATGTGTTTGTATAAATGTGTGTGTGTGTGTGTGTGTGTGTGTGTGTGTGTGTGTGTAATAAACAGAGAATTGAATGAACATTCAAAAGTAAAGAGGAAACTGATGTACTTACTGAAATGAAGGTGGTCGGCTGTCCCCGATGCCCCCTAATCGTTCGGGGGGTATATCTCCTGCTTGAGAATCTGTACACTGGGACTGGTTATCACTACTCTCTGCGGGGACCAACTGTAAAGAAATCACAGAAGGGCCAAAATTAATATTCAAACAACAAATGAAATACCAGGTAGATAAAAAAAGCACAAATGGAACAAGGAAAATAAGAATCAAATAGTGAGACAACATGAGAGGTTACAGCAGGTAGGCAATTCAAAAGGTGACACAGGCTGGTGTAGTTGTGTGTGCTAAGAAGTTGCTTCCCAAACTATATGATTTTGGGTTCAGTCTCACTGCGTGGCACCTTGATCAAGTGTCTTCTTCTATAGCCTGATGCCAACCAAAGCCTTGTGAATGGATGCGGAACACAGAAACTGAAAGCCCTTTGTGTATATGATGTCGCATGATCACATGACTGATCAAGCTGTCAGGTGTTATACAGTGTTGGCCACAATGCACTTTTGCATTGTTATGATGCCATCTCGCTGGTTAGGCGAGCAAGCCAACATTGCCTCCTGACTGAAGGGGGACTGGAGCAATATGAAATGAAATGTTTTGCTCAAGAACACAACACGCTGCCCAATCGAACCCGTGACCTGGCGATCATGAGTGCAACAGCCAAACCACTAGGCCACACACCTTCATATATATCTATACATATATAAACAGCAATCTGTTTGGTTGTCTGTCTGTTTGTGTCAAGTTGCCATCTACACTCATTAAATGAATCTTCATGAAACTTTTTATACATGTTAAACCAACATCTAGTTTGTTACTAGGCCCATTGCAGTTTAATAAAAATCTATAATTGGGCAGCTCGGGCCCCTAGAAGGGATACAGATAAAACCCATCTATTTTCCTTTAATGGCCAAGGGGAAAATAACCCTTTTATTTTTCTCTTTTGCCCACTAGTCATTTTTCCCTCCAGTATCATTAGAGTGACCAGTAGCCAATGGTTACATTGTATAAATACATGTGTTCTAGTGGACTTTCTGACAAGAAGTTGTCAGACAAGGTCAGTGATACTTCCAATCTAACCCCTGTCCTATGTCAATATATAAATTTTAATAATATTTCATAGACCTACCTAAGATTTTTCATTTAAAACAAATTTGAGTAATATCTCCCCATGGGTTATGGAGACATTAACGCCAGACCTTAATTGCAAATTTTACCATTAACATACTGTTTCCAAGGCAACTGTACAAAAATTTTTCCAAATATTACATTTTATTTGGTATAAATCAAATTGAGTATGTTTATTTCTTAGTTTTTGAACTGTTAGGGTTACTTTTGTACTTTACCCAGAACAACCCTTAAACAAGTAAATAGTATTTTCCTCAACAATAGATCCACTTATTTCGGTTAGTGACTTATTCACAAATATACCATGAATGACGATGCCTCCTTTCATGTCACTTCAGCCAATTAACAGGTGCTGTATGAAGAACTTTTCAGAGTTACTTTGAATTGCTATTATCTCATATCCAATTGGCCTGTTATTACGTAACATGCTTCACGAATTTGGTATACATACCTTATTCGTATTTCCTTCTATGTTCTGTATACTCTGGGAATGCATTAAAGCCCTTTTCGGGGCTACTTTATTTGTATTGGTACTATCGGGTAACTAATTTGCATGTTATTACGTAACTGACTTCAGGATTTTGGTATTCATAACTTATTGGGATTTCCTAAAAACAAGATCCCTATGTAAGCCGGTTCGGTATTCTCCGTAAATATTCAAAAACCGTTTTAAGGGTTACATACTTTGTATTGTTGCAATTGGATGAGCAAAACAATTATGAGAATGAGACCAGGGGTAAGCCCCACTTTTCTGGGAATTCCAGGTACGTCAGTGTGTGTGTGTGCATTAAGGTTACCATTGGTTTCACGAAGAAAAATATCTTAATGTCCTAATATGTCAAGCCAATCACATGGAGGAATGGTGTTCATCTCCATTTTGGATACAAACCAATGGTAGCTTTAATACATAAAAGAAATTCTATCCACCAATGCAGTGATAAGCACTCATTCTCATCATTCAACAATATTTCAGGATGATACTCTACTCTATTTTATTCTTTTACTTGTTTCAGTCATTTGACTGCGGCCATGCTGGAGCACCGCCTTTAGTCGAATCAAATCGACCCCAGGACTTATTCTTTGTAAGCCTAGTACTTATTCTATCGTTCTCTTTTGCCGAACCGCTAAGTTTACGGGGACCTAAACACACCAGCATCGGTTGTCAAGCGATGTTGGGGGGACAAACACAGATACACAACATATACACACACACACACACACACACATATATATATATATATATACAACAGGCTTCTTTCAGTTTCCGTCTACCAAATCCACTCACAAGGCTTTGGTCGGCCCGAGGCTATAGCAGAAGACACTCACCCAAGGTGCCACGCAGTGGGACTGAACCCAGAACCATGTGGTTGGTAAGCAAGCTACTTACCACACAGCCACTCCTGTGCCTGATCTTTTCTTTTTTTCCTAAATAAACACACATTATATATTCATTCTTCACTTCAGTTTTATTATTATGCATATATACACAAAAAACATAAAAAAACAAAAGCATACATTAGATAATGTCCTAGGTATCCCCCCCCCCCCGCCTCTAAAATGGACTGAAATGGAATGTGATCAAGATAGAGCTAAACAACAATAATAAAGGAGACATTAACAAAAATACTTCTAGATACACTGTACCTAAAATAAAGAGGCAATGCCATGGTTGAAATCGTTTTCATTACAGCTTCACCCATTTTTAATTCCTCTGGAAGCTTAACAACTACCACTATCATCATCATCATCATCATCATCACCACCCACAGTGCCACATTCACCAGCAGCCCAGTAAAAGTAAACAAAAGATGGTGAGTCGTAATCTCCCGTCCAATCTCTTCTACTTAGAATAACGAATGTAATTAAGAATGAAAGAAAGAAAAAAAAATGTAATGTAACAGGTGCAGAGAGAAACATGAAGCTGTGGAGATTTTTACCAAATGTCCACAAAGGTGTGGAAGCTGCTTGTTGTGATCACTGTGGCTGGAAGCCTTTTCAATAACAATAACCAGCTGATAACATTAAGCAAATAAAGGACCCACTGATTTTGATAAAAACAATCAGCTGGTAACATTGTCCATATTATAAGCAGCTCCCACTCTGTATGTGTGTGGTGTGTATGTGTGTGTATGTGCATGTGTATGTGTGAATATGTGTGTATACTCTTTACTCTTTTATTTGTTTCAGTCATTTGACTGCGGCCATGCTGGAGCACCGCCTTTAGTCGAGCAAATCGACCCCAGGACTTATTCTTTGGATGCCTAGTACTTATTCTATCGATCTCTCTTGCCAAACCGCTAAGTTACAGGGACATAAACACACCAGCATCAGTTGTCAAGTGATGTTGGGGGGACAAACACAGACATACAAACATATACACATATATACGATGGGCTTCTTTCAGTTTCCGTCTACCAAATCCACTCACAAGGCTTTGGTCGGCCCGGGGCTATAGTAGAAGACACTTGCCCAAGGTGCCACGCAGTGGGAATGAACCCGGAACCATGCGTTTGGTAAGCAAGCTACTTACCACACAGCCACTCCTGCACCTATATATATTTTCTTTGAGACCGGAGTCCCAAACCAGCTGCTAACCAAGTAACAAAACTTCCCAGGGTTTATAAATGTGCATAGGGATGTAAACAAACCAAAACCAGCCGTCAAACAGTGGTGGGACAAACACACACACACACACATATATATATGTGGACTTCTTTCAGTTTCCGTCTCCCAAATTCACTCACAAGGCTTTGGTTAGCCCAAGGCTATAGTAGAAGATACTTGCCTAAGCCACCACACAGTGAGATTGAACCCAGAGCCATGTGGTCAGGAAGCATGCTTCTTACCATACAGCCATGCCTGTGCTTCACCTAAAATGATGGGTACAAATGAAAATTTGTAACCAGGATACAAGATCCATATGCTCCATTATTAGTTCACCATAAGCGTTCCCTTTTCCCTGAACTTTCAACAGCAAGCTCACATCCACAAGGCAACCGACCTTGTGGACTTCAAATAATAGACAATGTTGATGATGACCACTGAGCAGGCAGAATCACTAACACACCAAACAAAATGTCTAGAGGCGTTTCATCTGTCTTGTGTTCTGAGTTCAAATACCACTGAGGTCAACTTTGCATTTCATCTTTTCGAGGTCAATAACATAAGCACCAGTTGAACCCTGGAGTCGATGTAGTCGACTTATCCCCCTCCTCCAAAATTGCTGGCCATGGGCCAAAATTTGAAACCATTATTGGTGGAGGTGGTGATGATGGCGGTTGCAGTAGTAGTGAGGTTATGTGAAATAAAGTAATTCCACTGGGAAACCAGTGGCAGGCTGAAAAGTGGGAGCTTGTCGGCGGGGGAAGTACTTACTGCCATTACACAGCAATAATAAAACAAGAAAAAGTTAACATAAAATATGTAACATAAGGTAAAAAAATAAGTGCAAAGATATCGATACCATCCCTTTTTATTTTATTTATATATATATATATATATATATATATATATATGTCATACCGGCCATGACGAAGGGAAATAGCCCTGAAACTCGAGTCGCCTTTATATATTTATATTTATATTTATATATTTGATCCTTTATATTGAACACTCAATATTTCATCTACATTCAATACTTTATTTCATGGTGCCATCCATTTTTATTTTATCTTATTTTATATTATATATTGTATATTATATTATATATTGTATATTCCATATTCTATATCCCACATTGGTTCTGCAGGAATATAAATAAAACATAAAAAACAGACAGTGTTGGAACTCTTTTAAACAAAATAATATATTCCTCTATACACAATCATACAAAAAAACCACCTTTTTTGTATTTATTTTTACTCGCATATATATATATATATATATATATATATATATATATATATATACACACACACACACACACACATACACACACATATATATATGTGTATATATATATACACATATATAGTTTAAACTCGTACAAACAAATAAAAATATCAACATTGGTATTGGTTTTTGAAGACCAGGATGAAGAAGAAGGAGAGAAAAAAATGAAACTAAAGTAATTTTTATAATTAAAAAAGCAAATTGGAATCAAGCAATTTTACATTATTATTATTATTATTATTATTAGCCAAGATTTGAAATGTTAGCGAAGAGCAAAACAAATTTTAAATTCGTTAGTTATTTGATATAACCATATTGAAATGCTATATGCATGAGGGAAATTAAATTTTCTATAAATGAAACCGAAGTTAATAGATCTAAATAAAAGAGAAAAGTTAAAAGGAAAAAAAATATAGAAAAAGTTTAGAGATTAAGGAGGAGTAAACTGACCCTTTGTTTAACCTACTTAATACCAACCCACCTGAGAGCAGACTGCTTCTGGTCCTAGATTACAAAAAAAATAAAAAAAATAAAAAAATCTTTTTAAGTGTTCATTGGAGCTCAATGCAGTCCTTTGACACACAGGATCCAGTGAAACCATTTAACCCATGCCAGCATGGAACATGGACATTAAATGATGATGATGGTATTGAAATCACAACTGTGCAGTATTTTATGCAAGAATATTTGTGGTTGTTATGTTATGTTCTGGATGCCATTTTAACTGTTAACACACTGCATTTTTTCTGGAATTGTTTCACCTACCACTTCCCTGCAAATACAGGGGAGAAAATTCATTCCGTGACAGGATGCACCTACAGTATGCTAAAGGTTAATATACCAATATTGTCTTTTCCAAAACCCATCTTAAATATACCAGTAGACATTTGTTTGTTTTTTCACAACCATTGGAGCACAAAGTGCTCCTCATAACCACAGGTTTATGAGATGGTTGTGATCTGTAAACAGTTTTGTGTAGGAATTGGAAAGAGAGGTATGAACATGCAATGCACATGTGCACACTGGATTCATAAAACAGAAGAGAAAAAACGAAATGCACATGTCAAAATAAAACAAGTTACATGATGGTCTTCATGCCATGTCTACACCACTATCACACAGCTTTGCTGCAATTTTCTTGTTTGTTGTTCCAAACACCATTTCTAACCTTTTAACTATTAAATTAAATTTCAAGGTTATTCCCAGTAATGATGTTAAAGATCTACCAAAATATGGTATGTTTGTTTTTCTTTTATTCTACAAATCACATTGTATCAATAAACTTGACATATCTCAACAAAAAAAAAAACGGTTTCAAACATGACATTCCTGAACAATTGGTATATAAAACAGGTTTTGCAGTTGAGGGTAATGAAATTTTGAGTGGATATATCTGGTTTTCGCAGTAAAAGAGTCAATAAATGCATATGTGACTGTATGGTAAGAAGCTTGCTTCCCAACCACATGGTTCCAGGTTCAGTCCCACTGCATGACACCTTAAGCAAGTGTTTTCTACTATAGCCTTGGGCCAACCAAAGCTTTGTGAGTGGATCTGGTAGATAGAAACTGAAAAAAGCTCATCGTGCGCGTATGTGCAAGCGCATGTTTGTCCCACTACCACTACTTGAAAACCAGTGTCCATGTAACTTAGCAGTTCAGCGAAAGAGACCAATAGAATAAGTACCAGGCTTTAAAAACAGTACTGGAATCGATTCATTTGACTAAAAATTCTTCAAGGCGGTGCCCACGCATGGCTGCAGTCTAATGACTGAAACAAGTAAAAGGAAGACCAATATATGTGGGTTTTTTTTATGTAATGTTCCAAACACCATCTACCAATATATATTAGTCTTTTATATTCCACACACCACCTTAATATACCAATGTCTATTGTATGTTCCAAACAATATCTTCATAAATTAGTACCCATGTCTTTTGGTAAGTTATGTTCCAGACAAACCACCTAGCTCTTTTATAGTTTATCTTTTGTTTTGTTTCGGTCATTAGACTGCGGCCATGCTGGAGTACCACCTTCAGGAATTTTAGTCAAACTAATCAACCCCAGTACTTACACTTGCCCAATGTGCCATGCAGCGGGAGTGAATTCAGAACCCTGTGGTTGGGAAGCAAGCTTGTTACCACACAGCCACACATGACGGGATTCTTTCAGTTTCCTTCTACCAAATCCACTCATAAGATTTTGGTTGGCCCTAGGTTATAGAAGACACTTGCCCAAGGTGCCATGCAGTGAGAGAGAGTTCAGAGAACCATGTGGTTGGGAAGCAAGCTTCTTAACACACAGCCACACACACACACAAACACACATGCATGACGGAATTCTTTCAGTTTCCTTCTACCAAATCCACTCACAAGATTTTGGTTGGCCTTAGGTTATAGTAGAATACATGGAGGCGCAATGGCCCAGTGGTTAGGGCAGCGGACTTAAAAAGCTCCACGAGACTCCGGCAGGGGATGGTGGCGAACCCTGCTGTACACTTTCACCACAACTTTCTCTCATTCTTACTTCCTGTTTCTGTTGTGCCTGTAATTCAAAGGGTCAGCCTTGTCACACTGTGTCACGCTGAATATCCCAGAGAACTACGTTAAGGGTACTCGTGTCTGGAGTGCTCAGCCACTTGCACGTTAATTTCACGAGCAGGCTGTTCCGTTGATCGGATCAACTGGAACCCTCGACGTTGTAAGCGATGGAGTGCCAACATAGTAGAATACACTTGCCCAAGGTGCCATGCAGTGAGAGTGACTTCAGAGAACCCTGTGGTTGGGAAGCAAGCTTCTTACCACACAGCCATGCCTGTGCCTATATAGTTAATCATTTTCAAAATGTGTTGCTGTGTATTTCCTTGGAAATATGGTTAGCAGAGAAAAAGTTTAAAAAAACAACCAAGACATAGAATGAAGTATTTTATCATAAAGTAAACGTGGATAAGAAAACTATTTTAGATGGAATCTGATACATATAATTAATTCAGTTTTATTTTATTTTATTTTATCTGAATGTTATTTTTGATTAGATGCTTATGTTTAATTAAAATAGGTAACCAGTGCAACAGTGTAGAATATGGCTAAGTGGAGACTGGCACCAAAAGAATCCAAGTTAGCAATTTGGTTTTGATTCCCAGTAGAAAGCTACTTCACTTCCTTTACAATGAGAAATCCCATGGCAAGGGTATGAGAGCAGATGTTAAATTCTCTGTTTAATCCTTGCAATATTAACCTGCCTGAAACTGCACTTATGATACTAATTCACTGTTTTAAAATGATCTAAAACTTTCATTAAAATTTCATATTAGTTTATATTCGAAACACTGGCTTAATTAATGACATAGTTATTTTAATAAATTCTTCCATTATTTTCAAAATTAATTAAAGCAATGGCAGGGTATTCCAAATAGCAATACAGCAACAAAAATGTTAAACCAATAAAATGGGGGATCAACTATGCTATCACCTGACCTGCAAGAAATAGCAACCAAATCTCCCTCATATCACCAAAGAACACAGTAGATAACATATAGTCTGTATGTGACGCACTATATCTAGAAAAAAATCATGGAATGGCCACAATTGGAATGCTTTAGATCACAGGTCATGGACTCAGGATTAACCAACAACAACACATGGCCAAGCAAGATGTATGCCTTTGTGATTTGAACAACTGTATTTATCTGGTGAAGTCTAAATTAATAAAAGGATATTATTATCCTATTTACTCAGCTAAAAGACCAGTTGCTGTTGGCATCTCTGTTCAGCCTGTCATTCGGGTTTTGAGGTACCACAGTCAGCTGATGACTTCTTGGCTCGAAATAAATTTCATCATCCATGTCCATGCTGGCATGGGTTATTGCATAATAAAATTTGCACACACACACACACACACACACTGATGTTGTGTTGGAGCAGCAAGTGTCTATTGAACTGGATATAGTAAATATTTCCTGCAGAACAATGATGGGATAAAATGCAATGTCGAAGCTAACTGGCAGGATTTGAACCCAGTCATTAGTAAATGAAATTAATTACTGCTCAACATGATACCATCTGTGCCACTCTAACAGACCCGATAAGAATATCACAATAAATTGTACTAAGATCAAAGTAATGATAATGGTTTTAAGTTTTGGCAGAGAACCACGAAGATTAGGAGGCAAGGGTTAAATGCATGATTGTATATTTTATTATTTAACTCTATAGCATTTAAACTAGCCATATCCAGACCAAATATTTTACTTGCTTTGAGTTCAAACTGGCCAGATCTGACCTCTCACACCTACCCTACAATGTCTGTTTAAAAATAAACTAACATATAGGTGCAAGCGTGGCTGTGTGGTAAGAAGCTTGCTTCCCAACCATATTGGTTTCAAGTTCAGTGCCACTACTTGGCACTTTCAGTAAGTGACTTCTACTAAGGCGTTGGGCCAACCAAAGCCTTGTGAGTGGATTTGGTTGTTGGAAACTGAAAGAAGCATGTCACGCATGCACATGTGTATGCGTGAGTGTGTGTGTGCACACCTTTGTGCATGTTTGTCCTCCACCACCACCTGACAACCAGTGTTGGTGTATTTACATCCCTGTAACTTAGCGGTTTGGCAAAAGGAAACTGATAGAATAAGTACCAATATTAACCAAAAAAAAAAGTGACAAATACTGGGGTTAATACTGGGATCCGATTAAAATTCTTGAAGGCAGTGCTCCAGCATGGACATAATCTTAACAACTGAAACAAATAAAAGATAAACGAAACCACTGAAATCTCAAAGCTACCAGATACTCTTTTACTTGTTTCAGTCATTTGACTGTGGCCATGCTGGAGCACCGCCTTTAGTCGAGCAAATCGAACCCAGGACTTATTCTTTGTAAGCCTAGTATTTATTCTATCGGTCTCTTTTTGCCGAACCGCTAAGTTACGGGGGACGTAAACACACCACCATCAGTTGTCAAGCGATGTTGGGGGGACAAACACACATATATATATATAATCATATATACAGCAGGCTTCTTTCAGTTTCCGTCTACCAAATCCACTCACAAAGCTTTGGTCGGCCTGAGGCTATAGTAGAAGACACTTGCCCAAGGTGCCACGCAGTGGGACTGAACCCGGAACCATGTGGTTGGTAAGCAAGCTACTTACCACACAGCCACTCCTGCATAATTAATTCAAAACAAGTAGAAAAAAAAGCATAAAGAGTTAAATTTGCAGGATTCCAAAATAACTAAGGCTTCAATTTAAACACAGTTTCTTTCCTATTATATATATATATGAGAGGATTAATAAAGTTTGGAGATTAGTTAACATAACTCGTGATGTTACCCCCACTGCAGCACAGCAAGCAAGCTTGCTGGTTTGCATTAATTATGAAATAAATATGAAACAGATTATATATAATTCTACAGCTGAAGTTTAATTATCATTGCTTTGAAGTAATTTATTATGGAATTGATTTTTTTTCCCCTTTCTCTTCATGGAAATGAAATGAATAAGCCAATTAAAATGATGCTTGCAAAAGAAGTAAACATATAATTCTATAGTAAGAGTGGGACAGTAAGGCACTGAATCCACTTGTCCATTGATATTTAGGGACACCGCTTGTATGATGGTAGCATTTGTTTACAACTATCATGGAATATCAAGCCCAGGAGAAACTAATGAACACGTGCACACACACACACAAACTGGTTTCAAATTTAAGTTGTTACATCGACCCCAGTTCTCTACCAGTGCTTATTTTATCAACTCCAGAAGGATGAAAGGCAAAAATCAACCTGAGCAGAATTTTAGCTCAGAACATAATGACAGATGAAATTCCGCCAAGCATTTTGCTAGACATGGTAACAATTCTGCCAGCTCATTGCCTTACACACACAGTAAAGTGGTCACACTGTAAAGTGGTTGGCATTAGGAAGGGCATCCAGCCATAGAAACCATGCTAAAGCAGACACCGGAGTATGATGGAGTCCTTCAACTCGTCAGATCCTTGTCAAATCATCAAACTCATGCCAGTATGGAACATGAACAATAAATGAGGAGGAAGATATATATATATCTGGCGTGTGTGGAAATAAAGCTTTACAGCAGGGATACAAGATTTCACAGGCACAGGGAGGAATATTGATGTGGCACGGATGACGGCCGAACCAAGAAAGAAAGATCAGGCTTGGCCAAACACTGGTCACGTGGGAAGAGAAGAGAGAGAGGTAGAGGCAGAGGGACAGAAGAATTAAGGAGGGGCCACCAGGCTCAAACAATATATATCTCAAATCACGTCTCAAAGATGCACCAACCATCACAATCACAATCAACCACACACACTTGTTGAACCCTAGAAGATCTTACACCTAGACAACCTAGACCCCACACACATACATTTAACACTAGGTCAAAAGCTAAAACAACAGGCCTTGCAACCCACCTCCATTCTCCAAAAACATAGACAGCACTATTCCCAGGCCCCCTAAAATAAGTAGCGGATGCTCTATTCTGTGCTACACACACCACTTCTCACTTAACATTAATAACTTAGCTAAATCCTTCTTTAAAATACTAGACTAACTTCTCTCGGCAACAAAATATCATTCTATCTTTAACAGATCCACCCTGAAACTATCCTATTCTACCCCATCAAACTTCGAATCTATCATAGCAGCCTCTAATAAACAAAAGCTTTCTCTTCACTATCAAAACTCACATAATTACAACTCTAGCTACATGAATGCTCAACATGCACACAGCTCCAGCATAGATACCCTTACATTAGACCACAACCACAACCCATCCTACAGACACTACCTGGAACACCACCACAATCTCTACCACTCTTACAAATAGTACAATCAATAACAACAATAGTAATAATAACAATGATAGTAATAATAACATTAATAATACTAATAGTTCAGGCCGTTCTAGCCCCTTCTCTAACCTCTCCTCTGACAATATTACCGCCTCCATTCCTGAACACAATCCCCAAAATTCACCTAATTTTAACTGCCATCCTGAAACCATCTGCCCATTACAAACCCAGTGCAGAAGATATAATGTAATTTACAAAAGCACTGTCCTTAATCTATTACACAACTCTACAGCCATATACATAGGATCAACCAAATATTTTAAGCAACGATATGTCGCTCACCTCCATTCTTTTAGACATGATAAACAGTAAATCTACAACACTCGCCAACCACATACATCATCTCAAAAATACAAATATACCCTATATTCTATCATGGTCCATATTGGATTCAGCGCTTCCCTACCAAGGTCAATGCTCTACCCTCAAGCTTTGCCTGAAGGAGGCGCTTCACATATTAGAGCACAACTCTTCAACACTGCTAAATAAACATAATGAGGCTCTAAACACATGCAACCATTGCTTTTTTCACACATTCAAATTCTACCACAAATATATAACCACACAGTATATTTCCACAATACCCCTTAGGTAATCCCAATAATCTTATAAATCTACATTTTAACTCCTAATCCTTATCTAATTCTTCTTTCATACTTGAATATCATAATCATTTAATTATATTAGTGTTTGTCTCCGTATTCTTTCTGTTGAAGAGCGTAGCTCGAAACGTCAAAGACTTTCCGTATTCCTGAGCGTCATACTAATATATCCTTTTGTTATTTACACCACCTGTCCTCGTCTGTTGTTATTATTTGTATATTCTCCCATATATATATATATATATATATATATATATGTACATATGTATGTGTGGTATATGTACAAGCGTGTGCAGGTGTGATAATACATACAGAAACACATATATATGAGTGTGTGTATATACATATATGTATATGTGTACATGCGTGAGAAGTTTCAGGTGTGGAAGCAAGGACTAGAATCGAAAGGCCTTAGAGTCAACCTAGCTAAAACCAAAGTCCTAATAAGTAGGAAGGTAGACAAAACATAAACCCCTTCAGGTAGATGGCCCTGCTCGATCTGTAGAAAAGGCATAGGTAGAAACTCCATAAGATGTACCCAGTGTAAGCCATGAACACATAAGAAGTGCAGCAATATCAAAGGAAGACTAACTAGCAAGATAGTTTTTGTATGTGGCAGATGCTCAGGAGCAATAAACACTGAAAATGTGCAGAAAACAACTTTTGCCACATACCAGGGAGAAAAACCAGAAGTAGTTGATAGCTTCCGCTACCTAGGTGACCAAGTTTGTAGCAGGGGAGGGTGCACTGAAAGTGTAGCTGCTAGAATAAGAATAACCTGGGCAAAGTTTAGAGAGCTCTTACCTCTGCTGATGACAAAGGGCCTCTCACTCAGAGTAAAAGGCAGACTGTATGACGCATGTGTACAAATAACCATGCTACATGGCAGTGAAACATGGGCTGTAACTGCTGAGGACATGTGTAAGCTTGCAAGAAACGAAGCCAGTATGCTCCGATGGATGTGTAATGTCAGTGTGCATACTCGACAGAGTGTAAGTACCTTGAGAAAAAAGTTGAACCTAAGAAGCATCAGTTATGGTATGCAAGAGAGACGATTGCGCTGGTATGGTCATGTGGCAAGAATGGATGAGGATAGGTGTGTGAAAAAGTGCCACACCCTAGCAGTTGAGGGAACTTGTGGAAGAGGTAGACCCAGGAAGACCTGGGATGAGGTGGTGAAGCACGACCTTCAAACTTGAGGCCTCACCGAGGCAATGACTTCTGACCGTGACTTTTGGAAATATGCAATATGTGAGTAGACCCGGCAAGGCAAGTGAGAGCATAATCTGTGATTCCTGCCAGAAGCGTAGCCAACTCACTTATTTGTATCTTTACTTCATTGGGCACTAAACTCTGCTTGCAAAGACCTGTTGAGGCAAGTGAATTTGGGATTTGGAATTTGAAATTTGAAATCGAAATTGAACCGAATCTGACGACTGGCATCCATGCCAACCTCTCCTTCATTGGACACTAAATTCTGCTTGCTAAGACCTGTTGGGGCAAGTGAAATCGAAATCATAATTGAACCATACTCGATGATTGGCACCTGCACCAGTGAAGCACTAACAGCACTGTCCGAGCATGTTCATTGCCTGAGCAGTTTTCTGGTTTCCGTGCTAGTGGCTCGTAAATAGCACCATTTGAGTGTAATCATTACCAGCGTTGCCTTCTAGCACTTGTGCTGGTGGCACGTTAGGAAATCATTCGAGCGAGGTCGTTGCCAGTGCTGCTGGATTGGCTCCTGTGCAGGTGGCACGTAAAAAACACCTTTTTGAGCATGGCCGTTGCCAGTACCGTGTGACTGGCCCTCGTGCCAGTGGCATGTAAAAGCACCCACTACACTCTCAGAGTGGTTGGCATTAGGAAGGGCATCCAGCTGTAGAAACTCTGCCAGATCAGATTGGAGCCTGGTGCAGCCTTCTGGCTTGCCGGTCCTCAGTCAAATCGTCCAATCATGCTAGCATGGAAAGCGGACGTTAAACGATGATGATGAGGATATACCATATGGTTGTGAAGAGAACTTATTAACCACAAAATTACAGTTGTGCCCACATAGTCATGCTTTGCTTAAAACCCATCAGTATTCTCCTTCTCTCTCTTCCTCCCCATGCTATATGCCACATAAACTTCTATAAATTTACTGAACTTTACTATAAAAGAAGGAGTTGTTGCTAAGCTTTATTTAGATGGAATGCAACCAAGAACCTAATTCAGGCTAAGGAAAAGAAAGTGCATACATACCACGCTACACACAGCCACATACATATATACACACACACAGAAGTGCACACACGCAATAAAATGCACACATACTTGACACACATCTCTGCGCTCACACACACATACGCACGTGCACACACATATACACACGCGCACACACATATACACACGCACATACACACATATTCACACGCATACACACATACACAGACACACACTCGCACACACACATACCTCCCACATACACAACACACACTCACACAGACACACATACAATTACACACACACATGTACGCAATATATATGTATATATGTGTATATACACATATCTATATTGACACACACACACACACACACATATATATATATATATATAGAGAGAGAGAGAGAGAGAAAGAGAGAATACATACATATACATATTCACGTATGTATGTATGCACACACATACATATAATGTATGGTTGGTTGCAAATGACAGAAAACAACACAAAAACAGGAATGGACAAACTAGCTTTTTTTTAATCTTAGAGCAACATTCAATTATTTTCATATGTTTCACAGACCAGACACATGACACATGAAACTTTAGACAGAGATTCATTACTCTATGTAAATATTTATTCAAGACACACACACACATTACATTACATTACATGTGTAACCAAAAAGCAACCTGAAACAGCAGCATATGGATCTTTAGTACTTATTGTCTTTGGATGATCAGAGGTAACACACCTATCCTACAATGTCATTCTGAAATTAAGCAATCAAAGCCACCAGATAACACACGGTTAATTGAACACAATGTGAATAAACAAGCTTTATATTTGACCTGGCTCTCCGCCCACTACAATGACAAGTATTCCAGTTGATCTGATCAACTGAACAGTCGGTTCATAAAATTAACATGCAAGTGGCTGAGCACTCCACAGACACATGTGCCCTTAATCCTTTAGCATTTAAACTGGCCATATTAGGCCCAGATATTCTCCCTCTTTTATGCTCAACCAGCCAGAAATGGCCACTCACATTTACCCTACAATGCCATTCTAAAAATAAACAATCACTTCATTAAAATTTTGAATCTTTGAGATAATACATGATTAATTCAAAACAATGTAAATAAATAAGCTTTACATTTGGGAGAATAATTTGAATGCTAAAGGGTTAATGGAGTTTTAAGAGAGATTCAGCGTGGCACGGAATGTAACAAAAGTGGCCCTTCAAGTTACAGGTACAACTACTTTTTGTCAACTGAATGGACAAAAGCAACATAAAATAAAACATCCTACTTATGGACACAAGTCACTGAGAATTGAACTCATGACCTCGTGATTGTGTGTCGAATACCCTAACCACTAAGCCAATGTGCCTTTATTATTTAAACCAGTTATAACCAGCTCAAATACTCTCTCTGATTTATGTTTAAACTCACTAGATCTAACCTTTCACACCTACCCGACAGTGTCATTGTAAAAATAAACAATCACATTATCAAAATCTCAAAGCTACAAGATCATGTGTGATTAATTCAAAACATTGTGGATCAACAAGAATTACATTTGACAGAATAATCTGAACGCTAATGGCTTCAAGATGTGATTTTCTCCATTCTTGTTGTCAATTACTCTGGATTTCTTGAAATTTTCTAAGTGATATTTCTATCTACTTATCACACGAGGAATTACCTTGAATTTATTGGCGTCTGGTTGTTTGATATAGTTAACAAAGTTCATTTAACAGTGAGCACTTACTTTTCAGATATTTGCCTGGATTTATTAAATCACTTTTACCTCTTGTTTTATATATCTCGCTATATATAAAATTCTTTGTCTCTCTGTCTGTCTGCTCCCTATGCATTCTCAAACAGCTTCACCAAATCAAATTTTACAAATTTTAGACCCTGCAAATGTTAACATGTAATTTCTCTTTTTATTTGAATTAAAACAATATTACATTTTCTCAAAAATAACCTTTCTATAGTCAACTATAGTAAAGGACATTTTATACCATGACGACATCACGTTTTGTATGAGTGTGTAAGTTTCTGTGAGTGTGTGTGTTTGTGCATTCATTACATACAACATAGTAAAGGACATTTTATACCACCACCACGACACATTTTGTATATGAGTGTGTATGTGTGTGTCACTGTCTGTGTCTATGAGTGTGAGATAGTAAAAGACATTTTATACCACCACCACGACACATTCTGTATATGAGTGTCTGTGTGTCTGTCACTGTGTGTGTGTGTGTGTTTGCGTATTCATTACATAAATGTATGTCTGTGTATGTGAGTGTGTGAGTATATGCGAGAGTGTATGTGTGTGTTTGCACGTTTGTTACATATGACATAGTAAAGGACATTTTATACCACCACCACGACACATTTTGTATACAAGTGTGTGTGTATGTCTGTGAGTATGTGTTTGCGTATTCATTACAGAAATGTATGTCTGTGTATGTCTGTTTAGTGTGTGTCTGTTTTAGTGTATGTCTGTTTTAGTGTATGTGAGAGTGTGTGAGTATATGCGAGAGTGTATGTGAGTGTGAGTGTATGCGTGATTGTCAATTACACTTATGTAAACTGATTATGTGAAAGAGCTATACTAGCTCCAACTAATGGTTGATAAACTCAATCATGAACTTCTTCAAAACTTAACAGCTACATCAGAAATGACTTTTCCATCAATTCATACAACAGTTGACCAAGATCAGGCTGTTGAATACCCTGTTGAGCTTCTGAACACACTTAAACCCACTGGGAATCCCACCACAACTTGACACTAAACTGGATGCTCCCATTATGTTGCTTAGGAATCTTGGACCCACCTTGCCTGTTTAATGGAACTTGCTTAATTGTTACATCCATGAAGCCCCATGTAACTACAGGCAACAATCATAACAGGTAGTCACAAAGAGGTACCCTGAGGTAAACAATATTCAGTTCTCAATTCTATTATCATCACAATTTGGATATTTTTTAATAAAATGTAGATATTTTGAAATAATTATGAGAAAAAAAAATCTTTATATTTGTTTACTAATCTGATTAAGAACAGCAGTAACCTGGGCAACACCAGGTAATTCAGCTAGTATATATATATATATATATATATATATATACACACACACACACACATACATATATACAAGGGGGTGCTGAAAAGTTTCTGGTTTTAAGCGTGTCACCAAAGGACTGGTTGGAGGCCCAACGTTTCAAATTCTTTTACAGGGCTTAGAAAAACTGAAGGACTGCTGCAATAAGTGTGTGAATCTGAGAGGGGAATATGTTGAATAAAATCATAATTTACTGATCATCTCATATTTTCTTTTACCCAAAGCCAGCAACTTTTCAGTACCTACTCACGTGTGTGTGTGTGTGTGTGTGTGTGTGTGTATATATATATATATATATACATACACATACATACCTACCTACACACATACACACACACACACACACACACACACACACACACACACACAAACACACACACACATATATATTGGGACATTAGTCACATCAATGTCACCAGTTGGAGAGGAGTGCAGTGGTAGGGGTATGTTGCAAAAGGTCATGAGTGTGACCCATCTCTTCCTCCTCCTACTACTACTCATCTAACTTAATAAAATAAAATAAAATAAAATAGAAACTCAAATGTCAAGTGAACCAGAATGGATAAGTGGTGTCGTTGTTTAGCCCAGATCAGCCCTGATCACAGAGACCCATGATCAAAAGGGTGTTCCAACCATGACCATCCTTCCTTTCTATCAGGCCTTCCCATTCCACACCTCCACACCCCACCAACCAGAAACAATGGGTTCTATGACTACTTCATTCAAACATCCTTCCTTTTTAAATACAGTTAAGCTGCTACTTTAGCTGCTGTTTCTAGCATGTCAAAAACTACCCGTGTAGAGGCCTTCTCATTGGAATGCCAAGGAACACTATCTCAAGTGAAGGTGTATTTGTTTTAGATGTAAATACGTTAGGAAAACAGAAGCAAGCCAGAAGACACTCGCAGTAGAAGAATTTGGAACGGCCGAGGATTGCTAGCTATCTTGTTATTGGAAACATCAAAGGTTGGCATTGGGAGTTTTACCAAGTGTTTCTATCAAATGGCGTTACCAAAACACCTAAGAATGCAGTACAAACTGCTGCCTATGTAATGGATCACTAATGGAATGGTGAAAGCTGTTAATTCTTCTAAAGTTCATGACATTTTGATTAAATATACAAGAGATCATTCCATCATTTCACTGCTTCACACTCTCACCCCCACCCCCTGTATTCTGAGAACACAAATGACGAGGAATTGCATTGCATTATTTTGATAACACACAATGCAGCAAACTGGCAGAGTCGTAAGAGTGCCAGGCAAAACGCTTAGCGGTGTTTCTTCCAGCTCTTTATAGTTTGCATTTCGATTCTATTGAGGTCAACTCTGCCTTTCATCATTTCAGGGTCAATGAAATAAGTACCAGTTGCATACTAGGGTCAATACAGCCAGCTTCCCCCAAATTATTAAAAGTATTGATAAAGTACAACACATCAGAAGCCAATAAAAGAGAGAGATGATGATGATGTGCCTCATCCTGCTATGAAATGGCACCTAAATCTCCCCTCAAATTACATCCTAGGAGCAAGAGCGATTGTGTGGTAAGATTTTTGTTTCCCAACTACGTGGTTTTGGGTTCAGTCCCACTACAAATCAACTTTGACAAGTGTCTTCAACTATAGCCCCAGACTGACCAAAGTTTTGTGAGTGCCTTTGGTAGATGGAAACTGAAAGAAGCCTGTCATACATTATATGTGTGTGTGTGTCTTTGTGTCTGTGTTGGTCTCCCAATCACCGCTTGACAACCGGTGTTAGCGTATTTATGTCCCCGTAACTTAGCAGTTTGGCATAGAATAAGTACTAGGCTTAAGAAATAAGTCCTGGGATCGATTTGTTTGAATAGAACCCTTCAAGGTTGTGCTCCAGAATGGTCGCAGTCAAATGACTGAAACAAGTGAAAGAATAAAGGAATAATGAACAAGAGTTAAGGGGCAACGGATTCCCGTAGAGTGTGTCTGACTACTTGGCTTCTGCCTACAGCATTTTGCATGTTAGGTTTGGGTCAACCTGAAGCAGAGGGATCAAACTCACAGCCCTGTGGTTGCAAAGTGCACTTCTTAAACCACACAGCCTCCCATTGGAGTTTCAAAAACAAACAAAACAAATGAAAGAAGAGCATAAATCAAAATATATAAACAAAACAAAACAATCCCCCCCCCCAAAAAAAAACAAAGTTCTTAAATTTCTTAATATTAGTCATACCTAACTTTGTTAAAGAGAATTCCTCACAAAATTGAGAAATAGGAATCAGATACATTATAACACTTGGCCACACACATCTGTGTGTGTGTGTGTGTGTGCATGTATATATGTGTGTGCGCATGTATACATATATATGAAAACATATATATGCATGCACACACACACACATATCTGTGTATGTGTATGCGTGTGCATGTATGTGTTTTCATATGTATACATTCACAGATATATATATACACACACACATATATAATCATTTAACTCCACACTAGCGCGCACACACACACACACACACATACATATAATAAGAAACAAACACATAGAATGCAATAAGGCAACCCCAGAAATACCAGCACGCAAAAGAATCCTTACTATTCATATTAACAAGTCAGGAGACAAGAAGAATACACAACAATACATTCTTCTAAAGCTTGTTTCATGGTGGGGTATCCTGATAATAAGATTATCAGGCTCTCTTGCAATGTTGATGGTTAGACCATGTGCAAAACTCACACATACACACACACATATATATATATATATACATACATACATACGCACATGCTCCTCATGAAAATCTACCTTCATACAATGGAGATATGAGACAAGCAAAACAGTTACACATAGGCATAGGCGTGGCTGTATGGTAAGACGTTTACGTTGCAACCACATGATTCTGGGATCAGTCCTACTGCAAGGCACCTTCAACAAGTGTCTTCAACCAAAATCTTGCAACAGAAACTGAAAGAAGCCTGTCGTATGTGTGTGTGTGTGTATGTGTATATATATATATATATATATATATATATATATATAAAACAAATAATGAGTATATGTATATATACGTACAAGTATGTACATACCTACATCTACCTGTATATATAGCTGCATATCTGGGTACAGGACGTTGCAAACAAAACGTAGACAAATGATAAACAGAGTACACAAAACACACAGGCCACATAAGAGAACATTTTCTTCATCAGCTGCCTCCATTCTAACACTGGCGTTTCGAATATATATATACATATATATAAAGTTATTAATATTTCTAAGTCTCTCTAAAGGAGACTACGGCAGTGGTACTGGATATTAATAGTCATTGCCAGGCCAACATGGCAGTCTTAAAAATAGGACAAATGCTGCCATTGATTAGCTCCAAGAGGCCATTGCCTCTAGCTAGCTATGTGACCACACGAACTCGCAGTTTTATCATGGCTACCGAATAATTGTCGCATATTATTTACAGATAAATTCTTCTATTTACATAATATCGAGGTTTCTTTCTTTCTTTTGTTGTCTTACCTTTTCCATCAATATATATATATATATATATCATCATCATCATCATCATCATCGTTTAACGTCCGCTTTCCATGCTAGCATGGGTTGGACGATTTGACTGAGGATTGGTGAAACCGGATGGCAACACCAGGCTCCAATCTAATTTGGCAGAGTTTCTACAGCTGGATGCCCTTCCTAACGCCAACCACTCAGAGAGTGTAGTGGGTGCTTTTACGTGTCACCCGCACGAAAACGACCACACTTGAAATGGTGTCTTTTATGTGCCACCCGCACAAGCCAGTCCAGGGTCACTGGCAACAATCTCGCTCGAAAATCCTACGGGAGCCAGTCAGGCGGTACTGGCAACGGCCACGCTCAAAATGGTGCATCTCATGTGCCACCCGTACAAGAGCCAGTCCAGGGGCACTGGCAACGATCTTACTTGGCTTGCCGGGTCTTCTCACGCACAGCACATTTCCAATATATATATATATATATATATATATATATATATATATATATATATATATATATATATATATATGACAAAACAATTACAAAGAAAATGAAAACTGGTACATCTTGAAACTTTTTGCTGAATTTTACAGTTAACCCATCAGAAGAATTATAGTAAGGATTGCTCACCGTAAGCAATCATTAGTGATTCTTACTACTCTTGGAACTTGGGCTATACCTGAGAGCCCTCACCTGAGAGCCCTCACCTGAGAGCCCTCACCTGAGAGCCTGGATAATTTATCCCTATATTCTTTTTATTCTTTTATTTGTTTTAGCCATATGACCACAGCTGGAGCACCGTGTGTGTGTGTGTGTGTGTGTGTGTGTGTGTGTGTGTGTGTATTCTTTTATTTGTTTCAGTTATATGACCACAGCCATGCTGGAGCATTGTGTGTGTGTATATACATATATTCTTTTATTCTTTTCAGTCATGCAGCTGCAGTCATACTGGAGCACCACATATGTGTGTGTGTGTGTGTGTGTCTTAGTGTTTGTTCCCCACGCAGCTTCACAACCAGTGTTAGTTACTTTGTTTACATCCCCTTATAATTTAGGAGTTCAGCAAAATGAGACAGACAGATTAAGTACCAGACTTTACAAAAAAAGAAAAGAAAACGAAGTACTGGGATCAATTTGACTAAACCCTTCAAGGTGGTGCCCCACCATGGCTGCAGTCCAATGACTGAAACAAGTAAAACATAAAAAAAATATATAAACACATATACATATGGTAGAAGATTCTTGCCAAGAGTCGCATGGATGTTTGCTGTACAAGAGAATTTTATATTATCAATATACAGTAAATGTCCTCCGATCTGACACCACTGGAACCAGAGGGTTACCGAGTACCTTGAGTTTTCCAGATATATGACCATCACTCTTTAGATTACCATACTACCTTACAAAACTATACTCTTTTACTGGTTTCAGTCATTTGACTGCGGCCATGCTGGAACACCGCCTTTTAGTCGAGCTAATCGACCCCAGGACTTATTCTATCGGTCTCTTTAGCCGGACCGCTAAGTTACGGGGACGTAAACACACCAGCATCGGTTGTCAAGCGATGGTGGGGGGACAAACACAGACACACAAACACACACACACATATATATATATATATATACATATATACGATGGGCTTCTTTCAGTTTCCATCTCCCAAATCCACTCAAGGCTTTGGTCAGCCCAAGGCTATAGTAGAAGACACCTTCCCAAGGTGCCACGCAGTGGGACTGAACCCAGAACCATGTGGTTGGTAAGCAAGCTACTTACCACACAGCCACTCGTACGCCTATACTCATTATAATCTACACATACATTTGTATTATCATTAATATTCTGAATATGATATAGGTTTCAAGTTTTGGCACAAGGCCAGCAATTGCGGGGAATGGGGTAAGTCAATTATATTGACCCCGAAAGGACATAAGGCAAAGTCAAGCTCGGCCAAATTTGAACTCAGGACGTAAATTTTGCCTGGTGTGCTAACAATTCTGCCAGCTCACTGCTTTTGTTCTAAATATGAGAGAAATAGGAAATAAACAAGTTTTATTGCCCTAATAAAACACAGGTAAGTGCAGCAAAATCAAATACTTTATTTTGAGAAGCAACAACCTGTTTTAGATAGATCATCATCATCATCATCATCATCATTGTTATTATTTAACATTAACCTTTTCATGCTGGTATGGGTTGGACAGAATTTGTGTGACATCCTATATTTGCCGTAGTTATTTGTCTTTGATTTAACAATGTATCTATGTATCTACTTTGCTTTCAATACATGCATCAGTCTACTCTAAAAATACTGATAAACATTTAAAAACAAAAAACAAAAAAAGAGGAATGCCACCTTCCTTTCAGTCACCACTCACTGTCTCTCTCACTTCCTCTCTGTCCCTCCTCTCCCACTTTGCCACTTACTTCAACTAAACCTCCTCTACTTAACACCTTTTATTTCTCTTTTTCTTTGTACCTCTCCCTTCAACCTTTTTACCTCTTCCTTTGAAGTAAGTGTGACACACACCACAGGTACATACATATGTACATATGTAAAAAAAAACAAAAGTTAGCATACTAATATATAGGATAAGTTATGACCAAAGTGTAGATAATTTTTGACTTCCCCTCGTATATACACACACACACACGATGGGCTTCTTTCAGCTTCCATCTACCAAATCCACTCACAAGGCTTCTGTTGGCCCAAGGTTATTGTAGGGGAGACTTGCCAAGGTGCCATGCAATGGAACAAAACCCACAACCATGTAGTTGAAAAACAAGTTTCTTACCACACGGCCATGCTTGTACCTATGTATGTATGTATGTATATGTGTGTGTCTGTCAGCACTTGTCAACCAGTGTTGGTTTGTTTACATTCCCATAACTCAGTGGTTCAGCAACAGAAACCAAGAGTATAAGTACTGGACTTAAAAATGAGCACGTGGGTCGATCTGTGGTGCCTCAACACGGCCACAGTCCTCTGACTCAAACAAGTAAAAACTGAAATAAATAAGGGACAGGGTAATTACACAGAGGCTTGCTCATTGGCTGGATGGATTTGCAATCCTTAATTCCAGTTCCAAACTCACAGACACAACCTCAAGAACCAAAGTTATTACTCTCTGCCTCAAAGAAAATCCATTTCTTTCCTTCAGAAAAAAAAAAAGACCCCCACAAAATGAAAGAGAATAAAAAAAGAGCTTTAATAAATTCTCCAATCTAGTAACATGGAGTGGCGCTTGCATAACAAGAAAGAGGAGGACAGAATGAAGGCATAAGGAATAAGGGTGGGTGGGGAGGGAGTCATAGCTAATATAATGAGGGGGGAGTGTGGAGGGAGGATGGGGGTTGAGGAAAGGTGGCTTTGGAGGGAAGGTGGGTGGTATAAGTAGGCAGATGGTGAGGTTCAGCAATAATGAGAGAGAGAAGGAACCAGGATAATGAGAAAGTAGATGATGGGAGTGGGGGGAGAAGGAAGGAAGAAGTGAAGGGGTGAGTGAGGGGAGGGGGATTTGGTGCTGTGTAAGAAGAGGAAGCAGTGAAGCAGCACATGGACCAGAGGAGAGATACATGCAAATGTGTGTGTGTGTGTGTGTGTGTGTGTATCTACGTGATGAATGTGTGTGTATAGGGAGGATCAGGAGGGAGCATGTGGGTGGGTGGGGTGGAACAAACCAATATTGCTCTGCTCTGTCTCATGGCAGAAGGAGGGGGGAGAGGAAAGTAAGGGGGGGAGCATCTGTTTCATTGCATTGACATTGTCTGGAAGCCAGTTGATGACATGAAGGAGAAAATGTCAAAACGCTGGAAATAACACAAACAGCAACAACAAAACAGTAAAAACAAAAAGAAATTTTAACAAGTGTAACGATGACGACGACAACAACAACAACAACAATAGCAACAGCAACACTGTCAACAAGTGATGTAATATCAAACAATGTGACGGGGGAGGAGTCGGAGCATGAGGTGGTGGGGGAGCAGTTCCAAAAATTTCCGGCACAACCTATTTGATGTCCACTTTCCTGAGATCTTCCACAGATTACCAACACACATCATAACACTCTCTTCTTCTTCTTCTTACTATTATTATTGTTGTTGTTGTTAATGTTACTTCTGTTAGTAGTAGTAGTAGTAGTAGTAGTAGTAAGAAGTGGAGGGAGGTATTTTGTTGATTCTGTTTTACAGGGTTTTTTTTTAATATTGTTCCTTTAGGGGAGGTGGAGATACAATTTTATTTTACCTTTAAAGAAATCAGCATGAAATAAAAATGATTTGTGGAGATAAATGTGGGTAGTTGGTGGGGCATATGTGAGAAAGAGGAGAGGTGGAGGTGAGTGAGAGAGAGAGGAAGGTGAGAAAGAGAAGTGAGATAAAGAGAGGAATGAGGTGAGAGAGGGGAGGAGATGAAAGAGAGAGGTAGACAGAGAGGGAGGAGATAAGAAAGAGACTGAGAAGGTGAGATAGAGAGAGGAATGAGGAGAGATAGAGAGAAGAGTGAGAAGTGAGAGAGAGAGAGAAAGAAAGAGAGAGTGGAGAGACACAGAGGAGAGAGAAAAAGATAAATGAGAATAATGAAAGATATATGAGTAAGTATGAGAAATAAGAGAAAGTTGAGCAAGAGGCGAGAGGAGAAAGAGAAAGCTGAGAGCAAGCAAGGTAAGAGATGGATGAGAGAATGAGTGAGAAGGTTAGTGAGAGAGAGAGAGAGAGAGAGAAAGAGAGAGAAGTGTATGCGAAGGAATGTGAGAAAACATGGAAAAGCAGAATTGGGAAAATAAAGGTGTTTGTGTGCATAAATCAATCCAAGCCACCAGTAACAGACATTTTCCCAAAGTGAAATGCAGTCAGATCAAACTGGAACCCATGTAGCTGCCGAATAAACTCGTTAACCACACAGCCTTGCCTCTGCCTATACCAACTCATCTATCCCTTTGAAAATATAGTGAATACTTTTGTTTTTTATTCATTCATTCATATATGTATGTATGTATCTTTGCAGTCGTGTATGCTTACCAAGAGTAGGCCCATTAGCCACCAACGAAGCCACAAATGCAAAATATAAGTTAGTCCTAGAGCGCACAATGTTCCTGAAGGTCAGCAATGGTCTTCCTCGGTCACGAGTGAACGGCCATCATCATCATGTATGTATGTATGTATGTATGTATCATCATCATCATCATCATCGTTTAACGTCCGCTTTCCATGCTAGCATGGGTTGGACGATTTGACTGAGGACTGGTGAAACCGGATGGCAACACCAGGCTCCAGTCTGATTTGGCAGAGTTTCTACAGCTGGATGCCCTTCCTAACGCCAACCACTCAGAGAGTGTAGTGGGTGCTTTTACGTGTCACCTGCACGAAAACGGCCACGCTCGAAATGGTGTCTTTTATGTGCCACCCGCACAAGCCAGTCCAGGGGCACTGGCAACGATCTCGCTCGAAAATCCTACAGGAGCCAGTCAGGCGGTACTGGCAACGGCCACGCTCAAAATGGTGCATCTCATGTGCCACCCGCACAAGAACCAGTCCAGGGGCACTGGCAACGATCTTACTTGGCTTGCCGGGTCTTCTCACGCACAGCCCATTTCCAAAGGTCTCGGTCCGTAGTCATCGCCTCGGTGAGGCCCAATGTACGAAGGTCTTGCCTCACCACCTCAGCCCAGGTCTTCCTGGGCCTACCTCTTCCACGGGTTCCCTCAACTGTTAGGGTGTGGCACTTTTTCACGCAGCTATCCTCCTCCATTCTCACCACATGTCCATACCAGCGCAATCGTCTCTCTTGCACGCCACAACTGATGCTTCTAATGTTCAGCTTTTCTCTCAAGATACTTACACTCTGACGGGTATTCACATTGACATTACACATCCAACGGAGCATACTGGCTTCATTCCTTGCGAGCTTACGTATGTCCTCAGCAGTTACAGCCCATGTTTCACTGCCATGTAGCATGGTTGTTCGTACGCATGCGTCATACAGTCTGCCTTTTACTCTGAGTGAGAGTCCCTTTGTCGCCAGCAGGGGTAAGAGCTCTCTAAACTTTGCCCAGGCTATTCTTATTCTAGCAGCTACACTTTCAGCGCACCCACCCCCACTACTAACTTGGTCGCCCAGATAGCGGAAGCTATCGACTACCTCTAGTTTTTCTATATATATATATATATATATATATATATATATATAGATAGATAGATAGATATGTATGTATGTATGAAAGTAATGAAGCATATATGTATATAGGCACCGGTGTGGCTGTGTGGTAAGACGCTTGCTTCCCAACCATATCGCTCCAGGCAAGTGTCTGCTACTATAGGCTTGGGCCAACCAAGGCCTTGTGAGTGGATTTGAGAGACAGAAACTGAAAGAAGCACATATATATATATATATATATATACACATATGTGTGTATCTTTCTTTGTCTCCTACCACCACTTGACCAGTGCTAGTGTGTTTATGTCCCCATAACTTAGCGTTTCAGCAAAAGGGAGTGATAGAATAAGCATCTGGCTTTTAAAAAATGAATACTGGGGTCAATACATTCACCTAAAAATTCTTCAAGCCAATGCCCCACCATCGTCACAATCTAATGACTGAAACAAGATTATATGTATATATATATATATATATATATATATATATATATATATATATATATATATATATATATATATATATATATATATATATATATATATATATATATATATATATATATGAACATATGTATCTATGTATGTAAGTACAGGTATAGTTATGTGGTAAGAAGTCTGCTTCCCAACCACATAGTTCCAGGTTCAGTCCTACTGTGTGGCACCTTCGGCAAGTGTCTTCTATTATAGCCCTGGCCTGACCAAAGCCTTGAAAGTAGATCTGGTAAATGGAAACAGAAAGGAGCCTGTCGTATATAAACGTGTGTGTGATGTATATATCATCATCATCATCATCATCATATATTACACACACATGTGGGTGGTGTCTTTGTCCCCACTCCCACTACTTGACAATTAGTGTTGGTTTGTTTGCAGCCCTGTAACTTGGCAGTTTGGGGGGGGGGGGGGAAACAACTGATAGAATAAGTACCACATTTGAAAAAAAAAAAACAAGTATTGGAGTTGATTTGTTCAACTAAACCTTACAAGACAGTGCCCCAGCATGGCCATATTCCAATGAAATGATAAAATAAATAAATATACACATAACATATGTATGTATGTATGTATGTATAACCTTATCCAACACATCAGCATAAAAAAGAGGAGAAGAGGAGGAGAAGAGGAGGAGAAGAATGTCCCACTTTCCTGGAAGTTGAGTGCATGTCTGATGTAAGCTGTCTAGGTTGTGTGTGCTTGATGCCCATGTGGAGAAGGTTAATGAGGAATGAAGTCTGGTATCACCTGCATGAGGGGCGTGTCAGGAGGAGAAGGGTGTTGGTAGAGCAGTAATGCAGGAGTAGGTCATTAGTGCAGATGAGGTAGGGTGTGGGGAGACAGAAAAGAAACTTCTGGGACAGCAATGTCAATAGAACATACACACGCATACATATTATATACATACACACACGTATATGTATGTGTGTGTGTGTGTGTGTGTGTGTGTGTGTGTGTGTGTGTGTGTATGTATATATATATATATATATATATATATATATATATATATATATATATATACTCTTTTACTTGTTTCAGTCATTTGACTGTGGCCATGCTGGAGCACCGTCTTTAGTCGAGCAAATCAACCCCAGGACTTATTCTTTGTAAGCCTAGTACTTATTCTATCAGTCTCTTTTTGCCGAACCACTAGGTTACGTGGACGTAAACATACCAGCATCGGTTGTCAAGTGATGTTGGGGTGACAAACACAGACACACAAACATATACACATACATACATACATATATATATATATATATATATATATATATATATATATATACACACAAAGATACAACGGGCTTCTTTCAGTTTCCGTCTACCAAATCCACTCACAAGGCTTTGGTCGGCCTGAGGCTATAGTAGCAGACACTTGCCCAAGGTGCCACGCATTACACCGGACATGCTAGCAATTCTGCCAGCTCACTGCCTTTGCCCTAATAATAATAATCATTTCTACTATAGACACAAGGCCTGAAATTTGGGGGAAGGGGATAGTCAATTACATTGACCCCAACACGTAATGGGTACTTATTTCATTGACCCCCAAAAGGATAAAAGGTAAAATCAACCTCAGCAGAATTTGAGCTCAGAACGTAAGGACAGATGAAATATCACTAAGCAAATTGGTCCGGCATGCTTACAATTCTGCCAGATTGCCACCTTGATAATAATGATAATATTATGATTATTATTATTATTATTATTATTATTATTATTAATAAGCGCAGTGGATTTGCAAAGTTGATTAGAGCGCCAGACAAAATGCTTTAAAGCATTTGGTAACAGCTTTTAAAACTCTGATTTCAATCCCTGCCACTCATTGAGGTCAACTGAATTGATTTCTTTCTCCCTAAATAAACCTTGTGCTTATATTAAAAACTCCAATATAATAATAATAATAATAATAATAATAATAATAATAATAATAATAATAATAATAATAATAGTGGTGGTGGTGGTGGTAGTAGTAGTAGTGGTGGTGGTAGTAGTAATGGTAGTAGTAGTGGTAGTAGTGGTGGTGGTGGTGGTGGTGGTGGCATGAGCAGCAGCAGCAGCAGCTGTAATAGTTGGCAGTGGTAGTTATTGTGCTAGCTCATTCATTTGGAACCTAAAACACCACCCACCAGATGGCATTCATTAAGTTGTTAAACTGTCCACTAATTAGTTTCAATTAGTTTTAATACTTTCTAAGTCAAAACTAATTACAAAAGTTTAGCAGAGTTCTTTTGTTACACAAATATCAAATATCAAGACTGACTTAACCGACAAACATGGAAGAACATATACCAAGTTGGATTGGATTGGGTTGGATTGGATTGGGTTGGATTGGATTGGGTTGGATTGGATTGGGTTGGATTGGATTGGGTTGGATTGGATTGGGTTGGATTGGATTGGGTTGGATTGGATTGGGTTGGATTGGATTGGGTTGGATTGGATTGGGTTGGATTGGATTGGGTTGGATTGGATTGGGTTGGATTGGATTGGGTTGGATTGGATTGCCAATGTTCAGTCCATTGCAGATTGAGGGCCTCAGCATGTTCTCTCCACCAACCATGGTCTGATGTGTAGGACGTGAATTTGATCTTGAGATCATATTCATTTGTTGAGCCTACTCTATCAGCCTGGCTTGACAGAGGGGTGCAGTATTTTGGGGTTGCCCATGTTCAGTCCAGCGCAGGACGAAGGCCTCAGCATGTTCTCTCCACCAACCACAGTCTGATGTAGAGTCTGTGAATCTAAGCTTGAGATCATATTGGTTTGACATGCCTACTCTGCCACACTAACTTGACATGGCTTGGCAGAGGGGTTCAGCATTTCTGGGTTGCCCATGTTAAGAGCACTGCAGGACGAAGGCCTCAGCATGTTCTCCCCAACCAACCATGGTCTGATGTGGAGGCTGTGAATTTGAGCTTGAGATCATACTGGTTTGATGAGCCTACTCTTCCCCATTTACTCAACATGGCTTGGCAAAGAGGTGCAGCATTTTGGGGTTGCCCATGTTCAGTCCACTGCAGAACAAGGGCCTCAGTATGTTCTCTCCACAAACCAGAGCCTGATGTGTGTGTGAGGTGGGGGGGGGGGGGGGTCACGGATTTAAGCTTGAGACCATACTGGGTTTCATGAGCCTACTCTGTCACACTAGTTCAATATGGCTTGGAAGAGAGGTGCAGTTTTTATTATTTATTCCCAGGAGTAGAGTATTAAGTTGATTACATCAACCCCAGTGCTCAACTGAAGCTTATTTTATCAACCCTGAAAGGATGACAGACCATGGCAGAATTTGAACTCAGAACATAAAGGCAGACAAAATACTGTTAAATATTTAACCTGGCATGCTAACAATCTACCAGCTCATCACCTCAAAATTGGTCTAAGATTCCTTACTTACACAGGCTGCAGGCAATCGCCCGTATGTTTAAGAAGTTAGCTTTATAACATGGCTCTGGGTTCAATCCCACAGTGGAGCACCTTGTGCATATAAGAATATTTATATTCATGCAAGAAATGACAATGTGGTCACGATTTTAACTTCAAACTACAGGGTCACACAATATGCTAGAAATAGTCACAAAATCTCCCCCAATTC
>NC_142953.1:25309482-25314482 GCF_046866305.1 Octopus bimaculoides | reverse complement strand
CCTCACCCTTGATTTTAGTAGGTTAACCTTTTTGTTACTAAACTTCTGATAAAATATATTTATTTGTTGCCCACAAGGGGCTACACATAAAGGGGACAAACAAGGAGAAAGAGATTAAGTCGATTATTATATCGACCCCAGTGCCTAACTTGGTACTTATTTAATCAACTCTGAAAGGATGAAAAGCGAAGTTGACCTCGGTGGAATTTGAACTCAGAATGTAACGGCAGACGAAATACCGCTAAGCATTTTTCCCGGCATGCTAACAATTCTGCCAGCTCGCCACCCTATAAAATATATTGCTCTGATAAAATATATTGCTTTTGGTTCAGTTAATTTTGAAAATAGAAATAATTCTTTTTTGGAACGTTGTATCTTGACACAAACAAAGTAACAATGTTGTGTAAATATTTGGCTGCAAAAACCCTCTGGATAGAAAAAAATCAAAAGCTGCTCATCAGATATAAACCCACATCTCCTGTAAACATGACCAGTGCTCTACCATTGGACCAAAGCACTTTTTCAAATTTCTCTTTATTCTTACTAGTAAGAATCTTTATCCTTACCAGCAAGAATTATATGTTGTTGATGTTGATGTCATAAAAAATTTATAAACTTTCCAGAGAATGTGAAATAATTCTTTTTTGAAAATGTTGGAGCTCAAAGCAAACAAAAACATTATTATTTGATATTCTCTTGAAGTTTATAAATTCTTTTTTAAAAATAGGATTTAGTGAAATAACTTAATCCTTATTAAGCTGATGTTTTGGAACATAAATTAACATGACATTTTGATGGACAGTTTTAATTTAAATCTCTGTAACTCTTTTGTTACCATGCTGGTGCTACATAAAAAGCATCTGTGCCAGCACCACATAAAAGCGCCGGTGCCAATGTCACATACGAAGCTCCCAGCACACTTTGTAAAGTGGTCAGCGTTAGTAAGAGCATCCAGCTGTAGAAACCCAAGCCGAATAAGACTGGAACCTGGTGCAGCTCTTCTGCTTACCAGCTCTGGTCAAACTACCCAACCCATGCCAGCATGGAAAACAGACGTTAAAGGATGATGATGATGATGATGGATGACTTCTGTTGAAATACACTGCCTTTGTTTCAGTTTTGAGAATAACAAGAGAATTTAATAAAAATAACTTTGTCCCTATCAACGTGGTATTTGGAACATAAATTAATATGACATTTTGATGGAAAGTTTTCACTTAGATCACTTTAACCCCTTTGAGAGGTTTTAGTTGAATGGGGGTTTCACCCCAACATGGCCACAGTCCAATGACTGGAACAAGTAAAAGATAAAAAAAATAAATTATTATTATTATTATTAGTTCATCTGCCTTTATGGTTTGAGTTCAAATTCTGCTGAGGTCAACTTTGCCTATCATCCTTTTGAGGTTGATAAAATAAATCCCAGCTGACAATACCCCTCCACCAAAATTTCAGGTGTTGTGCCTATAGTAGAAAGGATATTATTGGGTGACTGTTGGAAGAATGGCCAGTATAAACGGACCAATTCTGAGAATACACCTGTAGAAAAAAAAGAAAAAAAAAAAGGTAATGTAAAAGGAGAAAGGGCTCTATACCCCTTTCTTATTTTTTCTGACCAGGCTCCCGCGGTTTTATGGGTTTTTCCACGTGTAACCTTTCCTTTTTCGAAGCGCCTCCCCCCGCTTTGGGAGTTCTACTTATTTATTTATCTATTTATTTATTATATCTTTCTCCGTTTTCTTCCTCTGTTTAGACGAACTTTCCTACCTTTTCGGACAAAACCTTTTGTAACCTTCGTCCTGTCTTTATCCTTATATGTTTTTAATTGATATTAGCCCTTGTGGCCAATAAAACGAATTAATTATTATTATTATTATTAGTATTATTATTATTAGTAGTAGTAGTAGTAGTAGCAGCAGCAGCAGCGTCCTGGCCTGTAAACATGTTTGTTCTTCAATCAAACCACAAAGATTAAAAACTCAGATCCATAAATATTTCAATAGTTTTTCCACTTGTGAAATTTTCAAACTTGTAAAATAAATTAAAAATCCAAATTTCAACCTACCCCACCCGTTCTCTTGTCCCCAAACCACACCTACCACTACCACCACCACCACCACTACCACCATTAGTGTAGGGTTTCTGCCAAGCTGCCAATAAATTTAAATGAAAAGAGAAACAAAAAAAGAAAGAAAAAAAAACGGGTGAAGTGGGAGGCCCCCTTAAACCATTACCTCCACCTCACTTCACAGAACAAAAACAAAAGTTAAAATAATTAAAACATACAACAACAAAAGTGCTAAAAGAAAATAGGGGAGAAACAAAAAAAAATATATAAAGCAACAAATAAATAAATAAGAGAGGGGGGAAGAAAATTTATGAAGCATTATTAAAAATGATGAATGCCTTTTGAAAATAAAATGACTAAGGAAGGAATGAAATAAATCTACAGAGTCTTTCGTCTTTTTCTGATTCTTTTCAATATTCTTCTTCTTCTTCTTTTGTTTTATTCCACATCCTTTTTCCGTTCTCGTCTTCTTCTCTGTTCTTCTTTCCATTTCATCTGTATTTCCTTCTCTTTCTCTATCATTTCGTTCTTCTAGATTCTTCCCTTTTTCTATATCACTCTTCTTCCTTTTGTATCGTTCCTTCCACTTCATTCTTCTCTCTTCTATACAGCACTGCAGCTGGCGGGGTGCGACAGAGGTGGCACTTTTGGGTCCAACTTTATAAACCTGTATAGGAGCAAATGTGTAGAGTGGGAGATGAGGGAGTGGTGGTGGTGGTGGGGGGGCTCAATGACCGTCCTGGGTGGCACACTCTGGCTATGCAACTACCTCTATATCATTCCTTTCCCCTCTACATCATTTTTCTCTTGTATCATTCTTTTATGTTGTTATTCCTTCTATGTCATTCTCTCTCCTACATCATTCTTCTCTGATATCATTCTTCTCTCTTCTGTATGTTCTGTCTCTCTCGTGTATCCTTATTCCAAGTTCTGTATCCTTCCCCCGTCTTCTATAATCCTTCCTACATCCTTCTTCTGTATCTTCCTTGTCTTTACTGTCCTTTTCTTCTATACCATTCTCTACATGGTTAAGAAGTTTGCTTTTCAACCATGTGGTTTCGGGTTCAGTCCCACTGCGCTGCACCTTGGACAAGTAACTTCTATTATAGCCCCAAACCAACCAATGCCTGGAGAGTGAATTTGGTTGACAGATACTGTGTGGAAGCCTATCATGAGCATGTGTATGTGTGTGTGTGCACATGTGAATGCCTGTGTGTGTGTGCATATGTATGTGTTTGTCCCCCATGTCCCCCACCATCACTTGGCAACCAGTGTTGGTTTGCTTACATCCCCAAAGCTTGGTTCAGCAAAAGAGACTGATAGAATAAGTATCAAGTTTTTTATTAAAAAAACAAATACTGGGGTTGATTCATTTGACTAAAATCCTTCAAGGCACTGCCCCAGCATGACTACAGTCCAATAACTGAAAGTAAAACACATCCTTCTCTCTTCTGCATCCTTCTTTCTTTAAATCCTTCTTGTCTTTTCTCTCCCTTTTTTATATCCTTCTTCTTCCTTCTCTGTCCTTGTCTCTTTTCTGTCCACCTTTTCTGTATCCTTCTTTTCTATATCCTTCTCTCTTTTCCATCCTTCTCTATTTTTCCTGTCCTTCTTGTCTATATCCTTCTTCTTTCTTCTCTATCCTTTTGTCTATCCTTCTTGTCTCTGCTCTGTCCTTCATTTCTATATCCATCTCTTTTTTCTGTCCTTTTCTATATCCTCCTTCTGTCTACACCGGTGGCTCTCAAAGAGGGTCCATATGGCCCTTGCAGGTCCATATAAGATTTTGCTATTAAAACCTTATCTGCAATAACTTGTTTATACATTTACAATACACAAAATATTAGAAAAAAATTTTTTTATACAATTCCTAATAGGCGTAGGAGTGGCTGTGTGGTAAGTAGCTTGCTTACCAACCACGTGGTTCCGGGTTCAGTCCCACTGCGTGGCATCTTGGGCAAGTGTCTTCTACTATAGCCTCGGGCCGACCAAAGCCTTGTGAGTGGATTTGGTAGGACGGAAACTAGAAGAAGCCCGTCGTATATATGTATGTATATATGTGTGTATGTGTTTGTCCCCCCACCCCAACATCGTTTGACAACCGATGCTGGTGTGTTTACGTCCCCGTAACTTAGCGGTTTGGCAAAAAGAGACCGATAGAATAAGTACTAGGCTTCCAAAGAATAAGTCCTGGGGTTGATTTTCTCGACTAAAGGCGGTGCTCCAGCATGGCCACAGTCAAAAGACCGAAACAAGTAAAAGAGTAATATTCAATCATAGAAATAGAAGATTTTTGAAAACACCAAATCGCTAGGAGGATCCCTACAAACAAAATAGGAATCGAAGGGGTCCATAGGTAAAAATTGGTAGAGAAACACTACACTACAGCATCCTTCCTCTTCTGTACCCTTCATCTTCTTCATCATCTACCTTCTCACCCTCATTTTCTATTCCCCATCGCTCCATCATCACACATATACACACACATATATATATATACACACACACAGTCTTTCTGTAAAGGCTCTTCTGACACACTAACATCTTGCCAGTAGTAATAACACTGCTACCACCGCCGCGATTGCTGTTGCTGCTGTTGCTGCTGCTGCTGCTGCTGTTGCTGCTGTTGCTGTTGCTGTTCTCACACCTCAGCCAAACAGTGACTCATCCGATGCCTTTTGATGGCACATCCAACTGAACTGTCTCTAATTAACATCTCACACACCATCACAGGCATGGAGCTACACATACCCTCTCCCCCTTACGCTGCCGCCAACACCACCATCACCACCACAACTTCTTGTGCATAGACATTTTATAGCAAGTGTATGTGCGTGTGTGTGTGTGTGTGTGTGTGTGCATGTGTGTGTGTGTTTCTTGGCAGTGTGTATAAGTATGTGTGTATGACTGACTGCGTATATGCGTAAGGTTT
>NC_142953.1:25274482-25306982 GCF_046866305.1 Octopus bimaculoides | reverse complement strand
AGACCAAAGCCCTGTGAGTGGATTTGGTAGGTGGAAACTGAAAGAAGCCCGTCTCATATCTATCTATCTATGTATGTATGTATGTATGTATATATATATATATATATATATATATATATATATATATATATATATATATATATATATACACATACATATATATGCATGTATGTATGTGTGTGTATATATGTGTGTGTATATATATATATATATACATATATGTGTATATACATATATATATATGTGTGTATATACATACATATGTGTACATATATATATATATATATACATACATATATATATACATACATATATATACATATATATGTGTGTGTGTATATATACATATATATATATATATATATATATATATCACCCTTCTCATGGCAACAGAATGTGCCTGTAACTACAAGAGGAAAACTAGTGAGTGACAATTTGCAACAAGAGCGCAGAGGAGGTTAATCAACGAAACCTTTTCCTTATAGATTTGTGCCTAAATTAAAAGCAATTATCTAACGTGGTGTGCTGACAGAATGAGTAGGGCATCAGAAAAATGCTTTGTGATATTTTGTTCTGGCTCATTACACTATGAGTTCAAATCTCACCAAGATCAACCACATTATCCAACATACCTTTTCCCAAAAGGGGTGGAATTTGAAGGGGATCTTTTTTAAAACGGGGGCCACAGTATTTTCTTAACAAAACACTTTGAAACATGGAACACTGGTAGAATGTGTCATATAAAGCATCTTTTTCTCTTAGTCTTCTTAAAAAAAAAAAGATATCTCTAAGTTATTCCATGTTAAAGTTGTCGTATTTCTGTAATTTCAACCAAACACTGACGTCCATTCAGCCGATATACATTAAGTGCCGACTACATAAACAAACGATTCTGAAACAATTCTATCGGTGATAAAATTATTATTTCCTTGTCAAAAAATGGCTGAAGCATATTGGCAGTAGCTAATAAACCTTTCTATTATAGGCTAACCCTAACCCTAACCCTAGGGTTAGGGTTAGGGTAAAACAGCAAATTTAAAAAGAAAAAAGCAAATAAAACGGAGAAGAAAAAAAGAAAATGAAAAAAGCAAATTTAAAATGAAAAAAGCAAATTTAACGAAGGAAAACGAACACACGTATTGCCTCTCTGCAAATGTCAGAAGTTATGGAGATTAAATACGCTTTACACCGCTTAATCAGCCAAAGGAGTAAATGTAAACAACTGAATACTTGTCAGTGATTGGTTGAAATTATCAAAATAAGACAATTTTTTACATGAAATAAATTCGAATACAAAAATATTTTTCTGTTCTATAACACAAAATAGATAAGTATATGAAGTTTGAAAGTCTTTCGGTAACAAAAACACTACGTAAAACATTAATGAAAACTGTGGCCCCCGTTTTAAAAAAGATCCTTTGAAGGCAATTCGGCTGCTTAAATGACCATACTTCATTGCTGCATTCTTGATCCAGCCACAACCAGCGAAACTGGGTCCCCACCCAGATTTAATGTATCTAAGACTACATTTTCTAATGTGCCATTCTTTTCTTCTATGCCAATAAGGATTTACAGGAAATTTGCTGTTATTTCTAACATGCCAAGCAACCACAAAGTGGATTATACTGCTTCATAAGTTCACTTGTACAGGCCCTCCCTACATGTGCATACAGACATGCACACACACAAACTGTAAACATTTCTAAACTAGTTACAAGATGGGAAAAGGAGGGGGTGGTATGTCACAGGAATTATTAATCTAGCTGGCTGGCTGGCTGGCTGGTTGGTTGTCAAGAAAGAAACCCCACAAGAGGGCGGGAGTAGGGGGTTATTATTGTCAACAGATGTTATGGTGGGGGTGAGGGTTTGATGGCAGCACTTTTGAAAAGCCACTAGAAATTCCCTTTGTATTCAGTGCAAATCCCCTCCCCATTACCTTATCATCAACACCTCCCTATCCCAAATCTCATCTCTCCCCACCGCTACCAGCTTTTCACTTCTCTTTTCCTTTTTTTAAGGGAGAGATTGATTGTTGATGCAGCAGCGGTGGCAGTGGTGGTGGTGGTAGTCGGCTTGCCCTGCCCCCTTATCTTGTATTAGGTAGACCAAAATTTCAACAATGACAACTTTAAATGCCCAACAAAAGATCCACAAAGATAAAAGAACTTTAAAAAGAAAACAAAAATTCTTTCTACCAGACTGAAGCAAAAAAAAAAAAAAAACTTAAAAGACACAAAAAAAAAATATCCAAGGGCTGTCTCAGAATGACTGACAACCCAAAACAGTTTTGTAGATATATCCATTTCAAGTAAGAAGCGCTACAAGAATCACTTGAGATGAGTAATCCAACTGTAATTCTTCTGGGTTCACTTTGCTGGATTATGAATATTTTTAGGGGTGTCAATCCAAAACAATGGCAGGCAAAGAATACAGAGATTGGTACATCTTCAAATTTTTCTTTAAATTCTAAGTTTTAAACAGCATAATTAGTTAAAATGACAGACATGTGTTTCTGCTGCATAGAAAACGTGCAGTTGCATATGCAACCCTCAATATTCTGCTGTGCATTTTTATTCACTGTTTTGTAGTTAAAACCATTTTTGAAGCCAGAAGGCAAAAAGAGGAGAAAAACCCCTTTTATACAGATAATGTTTTATGTGGTGCTATTCTTAGAGACCTGTATGTAGCATGTTGTTCTTGAAAGAAAATCATGGCTGTGTGGTAAGAAGCTTGCTTCCCAATCAAATGGTTCCACCGCATGGCACCTTTGGCAAGTACCTTCTACTGTAACTTTTGGCTGATCAAAGCCTTGTGAGTGGATTCGGTATATGAAAATTGAAACAAGCTGGTCATGTGTGTGTGTGTGCATACATATATATATATATATATATATATATATATATATAGTAGGCACAGGTGTAGCTGTGTAGTAAGAAGTTTGCTTCCCAACTACATGATTCCAGGTTCAGTCCCACTGCATGATACCTTGGGCAAGTAAGTGCCTTCTACTATAACCCTGGGCTGACTAAAGCTATGTGAGTGAATTTGGTAAATGGAAACTGAAAGAGGCCCGCCGTATATATGTGTGTGTGTGTGTTTGTTCCACCATTGCTGCTTGACAACCAGTGTCAGTGTATTTATGCCCTTGTAGCTTAGCAGTGTGTGTATGTATGTGTGTATATATATATATATATATATATATATATATATATATATATATATATATATATATATATGTATATATATTTATAAAAAATAACGTTGACCACTGTACCTTAATCCCCTGAGATTGCAGATAATATTTCTGAATCTCTTTGATTCTTTAGATGTGTTGGCCTCCTGATAATTAATCAATATTAATTAATATGTGATTAATTACCAGATTTTATAATTATATATATATATATATGTATATGTATGGGTGGGTGGGTGGGTGTGTCTTTGTGTTTGTCCCCCACCATCACTTGACAGCCAGTGCTGGTGTGTTTACATCCACATAACTTAGCGTTTTGGCAAAAGAGACTGAAAGAATAAGTACTAAGCTTTTTTTATAATAAAAAAGTTCTGGGGTTGATTTGTTTGACTAAAAAACCCTTCAAGGTGGTGTTCCAACGTGGCTGCAGTCCAATGATTGAAACAAGTAAAAGAATAACCATCCTCACTGTCACACACAGTCTACCTAATATTGTGTGCCACCAACAACACTTCAATGAGCAAATCCAAAAAGAAACAAAAAGTATTGATCAAACAAGTTCACAGTGTTGACCTTACAATTAAGTGTTTCTGTTAGGACCTACAACAGTAAAGTTCAAAGGTCACTTCCAGTATGTTAGGGGAGATTTTCAGTTTAAATTATTCTGTTGTCAAATACATCATTTTGTCAATGGACCTGGAAGTTGTTGTTCACAAACAGCAGCAGTAATTTTCTTCAGCTGAATACACATCATTGATTGGTTAAAATTATCCAAATACGACAATTTTAACACTAAATAACTTCTAAAACACAAAATTTTGTCAAAAACATTGAGAGTAAACCCTGTTCTATGTGACACATTCTACCAGTATCCGAAGTTTCAAAGTGTTTAGCTAAAAAAAATTAATTACAAAATCTGTGCATGAGATGGAACAGATCCAAATCCATTCACAAGGTTGGCCTGGGGCCAAAGCAGGAAACACCTGTCCAAGGTGTCACCCACACACACACACACACTATGAGTATGTGTGTGAGCATGCATGTATATATAAGATATATGTGCAAAGGTTCTGTTGACTTATCTTATATTGCACTTGTAAACATAATTTTAAGTGAATATCATATTATAACAACTTTACCATTTACATTATACATATATATTTATATGTGGAGGTGCAATGGCCCAGTGGTTAGGGCAGCGGACTCGCGGTCATAGGATCGCTGTTTCGATTCCCAGACCGGGCGTTGTGAGTGTTTATTGAGCGAAAACACCTAAAGCTCCACAAGGCTCCGGCAGGGGATGGTGGCGAACCCTGCTGTACTCTTTCACCACAACTTTCTCTCACTCTTACTTCCTGTTTCTGTTGTGCCTGTAATTCAAAGGGTCAGCCTTGTCACACTGTGTCACACTGAATATCCCCGAGAACTACGTTAAGGGTACACGTGTCTGTGGAGCGCTCAGCCACTTGCACGTTAATTTCACGAGCAGGCTGTTCCGTTGATCGGATCAACTGGAACCCTCGACGTCGTAAGCGACGGAGTGCCAACAACAACAACACACATATATTTATATATATATATCATCACCAATTAATATCTGTCTTCCATGTTGGCAATATATATACATAAATGTTTCAAAATGTATTAGTTTACAGACTGACTTTATCAGTGATCATGTGTTGAAAACAAACCTTTCTACATTGTGAACAAGTCACGACAACCATTTAAAATACAAGCACGGAGCACAGAGTACATGCCACTATATTCACGGCTGTTTGTACTTTATTTTGTGAAATAATTGTAGCTACTATAATGTGTCATAAAAATTGTTGTTGTATATCTACGACCCTGACATATTATTATAAGGAAAAACAACAAAAGGAAATATTTTATTAAAGGTTTGTCTGTATTTTAAATATGGTTATATTATATTATATTCCACAATGAAACTGTTATAATGTGTGTGTGTGTGTGTGTGTGTGTGTGTGTGTGTGTGTACACACATTCATTTGAGAATACAAATAAGAGAAAACGTATAAAAGTATTCGATGCACGTAGTAACCTTTGTTTATTTCTCTGCAGTCAGAGTTGATTGTTGTTACTGTGTGTGTGTGTATATATATATATATGTGTGTGTGTGTGTGTGTGTGTGTGTGTGCGCGTGCACACACACTTCTGTAGTTCACACAAGGTAAGCCTATTTCTGTTATATTCATTGCATTTGCTGTGTGTATTTTAATAGTGAGAAATTTGCAGTTTTAGAGCAATAAGTCTGTTTATAGCAAGTGGTATTTTAATACCCTACTAAATTTTGTTTTTATATATATATACAAGGTCGTTGCTAGTGCCGCTGGACTGGCTCCCGTGTAGGTGGCACGTAACAAACACCTTTTTGAGCGTGGCCGTTGCCAGTACCGTGTGACTGGCACGTAAAAAGCACCCACTACAATCTTGGAGTGGTTTGCGTTAGGAAGGGCATCCAGCTGTAGAAACTCTGCTAGATCAGATTGGAGCCTGGTGCAGCCTTCTGGCTTACCAGTCCCCAGTCAAATCGTCCAACCCATGCCAGCATGGAAAGCAGATGTTAGACGATGATGATGATGATGATACATACACACACACACACACACACATTATCAACATCTTCATCAACATCATTTAGCATCCACTTTTCCATGCTTGCATGGGTCAAACGGAACTTTTTCAGGCAGATTTTCTACAGTTGGATGCCTTTCCTGAGACCAACCCTCATGTTTCACAGCAACGAATTATCTCCCCATGACCAGACACAGATGGTGGAAAGCATCTTGCATGATGGTGATGCTTGTGTATAAGCATGATGTGTGTGTGTGTGTGTGTGTGTGTGTGTGTGTGTGTGTGTGTGTATGCTTGTGACTCCTTGTCTATGTATCACATGATAGTTGTATAAGCAATGTCATTCATTTCCAGTACTCTACAAAAACACGTCAGGCCATGGGAAATATTGCTTTGCTTGGAAACAGGTGAGGTTTGGCCACAGGAAGAGCATCCAGTTGTAGAACATTTGCTTCAATAAACTCTGTCCGACTGCCAAAAGCATAGAAAAGCAGACAACAAATGATTTGTTGATATCAATAGAAATGGCTTTTCTGGTAATTTTTCCACTTTAATAATTAGATGTTCATAAATTATTAGGTGTTTACAAAAGGTGAGTCTGATGGGAGGTTCTCACTTAAAAGCGATTTCCAAACTGATAGATTAGAGTTTGTTATTCACTGTTTACATAAGGAGTGTTTAATTACAAATATACACACATACCAACACCAGCATGCACACACATGACATGCTGCTTTGAGTTTGTGCATGCCACATTCACTCACAAGGCTTTGATCAGCCTCAGGCTATATCAGAAAATACTTGCCCAAGGTACCATGTAGTGAGATTGAACCAAAGAGCACATGGTTGGAAAGCAAGCTTCTTAACCACTCAGCCAAACAGGCAAGTATTCAATGATTTAAATTCATTTCACTCTTACAAAACACATCATCATTAGGAAGGGCATCCAGTCATAGAAACCCAGCCAAATCAGACTGGAACCTGGCACAGCTCTCCAGCTTACTAGTTCTGGTCAAACCATCTAACCCATGAGAGCATGGAAAAACGGATGTTAAATGATGATGATGACTATTATTATTATTATTATTGTTCAGTAGTTTTATTTTTATAACGTGCTTTCACTTCACTACCGAGCGCAGCTCTGTGCGCCTTGGGTATGTGCTGTGGTTTGCTGTGATGCTCTTATGGTTACTGTATTGAAAGTGTTTTGCGTAGGATGTGTGCAGTGCCCAGTAGTGCAATTTTCTGTATGTTATATATATTTGTAAGTCCTGGTGTTTTTGTTATGTATTTGTCTGAATATCTTTTTTTATATTATACCTAAGGCACCTACTATGAAAGGAATTGTTTCTGTTTTTAGATTCCGCTATTATTATTATTATTACCATCATCATCATTTACCATTTTTTTTTTCCATGTTGGACAGTTTGACAAGAACAGGCAAGCCAGAAAGTTATGCCAGGTTCTATATCTGCTTAAAACTGTTCAAAAAGGAAAGATATAAGGAAAGAAATGGGAGAAGGAAAAATATAAAATAAAATTTTTTAAATAAATAATAAAAACAAGTCAATAAGTTTAAACAGGGACTTACCCAAGATACAACTCTGCCATTAAAACACGGTAAGTGTGATTCATCATCCACTATTTCTTCTTTGACAACTCTGAGAGAGAGAGAGAAGAAAAAGGACAAAAATTAGGACAAAAATTAGTCATCAACAAAAAGAAAATATACAGAGGAAAGGAGTAGGGAAGAGGAGCAGTGTACACAAAATATTAAACTTGTTAATGTAATTAACCCTTTTAATATCAACACGCCCAGGACCACCCTGGTTCAATGATAGAAATGGTTTGTTTTTGATTAAAATCTTCCATTAAAATTCCATTTTGTATCTTTTTTTTTTTGTTTTTTGCTTCAGTCATCGGATTGCAGCCCACACTGGAGCACCAACTTTGAAGAGTTTTAATTGAACAAATTGACCCAGTGCTTATTCTTTTTACTAAGTTTGTTTTTACTGAACTACTAAGTTATGGAGACATCAAAAAAACCAACTTTAGTTGTCAAGTGGTGACGGGAGAAAAACACAAAGACACACACGCACACATAAATATATACGATAGACTTCTTTCAGTTTCCGTCTACCAAATTCACCCTCAAAGCTTTGGTCATCCTGGGGCTACAGTAGAAGACACTTGCCCAAGGTTCCACACAGTGGGCCTGAACCAAGAACCAAGTAACTGGGAAGCAAGCTTCTTATCACATGACCAACCATCAGTTTAATAACAATAAATTATTTTACAAAATTCTTTATGATTTCCAAAATTAATTAAAACAAAAGCAGCATATTTAAAGAGAAATTTGGTAATGGAAGGGTTAAATTAATATTGGTTTCAAATTTTGGCAGAAGGCCAGAAATTTCAGGGAAGGAGAACTAAGTCGATGGCATCAACCCCAGTGATTAACTGGTGCTTATCTTATTGACCCCCAAAAGGATGAAAGGCAAAGTGGACCTTGGCAGAATTGAGTTAAATTAATATTAAACAAAATTCAGACATGGTTTGATTAGGAGAGAAGAGGAGAAGGGTTAATTTTTTTGATTTATGTAAACCCTTGGTTTCTTCCACGTAACTTATTTTTATTTTGCGATACAAAAGTGATAAGTGCATTTTCTCAGGTATAAATCACACAATTTCATACTTGATTTTAACCGGGGAGCTACTTATAGATGGGATAAAGTTAGAATATGAAGAGGAATAAAAAAAATTTATAAGATTTAAAACTAAATTAGGGATCTAACCTTTATGCACAAGCAAATATGGTAAATCAGATTTGAATTTTTAAAAATAAAACAAATTTAACCTTTTAGTATTCAGATAACTCTGTCAAATGTAATGCTTATCTATTCGCATTGTTTTGAATTAATCCAGCATTATCTCTGAGATTTCTTGAAATTTCAATGATGTGATTGTTTATTTTTACTATGACATTATAGTAGGATAGGCGTGAAATGTTGGATCTGGCCCTTTTGCACATAAAAGGGACAGAATATTATGGCTGGATATGACCAGTTTGAATGCTAAAGGGTGAAAAAAATTAAGCATTTATTCATAATGCCAATAAACACACACACACACACACACTGGTTGTATTTCACTTCTCTTATAACTATTAGTCAGTTTTTTAGCATTTAACCAATTAACTAATAAATTGTTTGATTAATCATTCAGTTAATCAACCAATCAGCTAGGAAGCAGACAGTCCTGAAGGAGATCTGGAGTAAAGAGGGCCAGCATTGATGAAGTTGCAAATAGCAATGAAAGGATTTTGACAAACTTATCTGATTGGATTAATTGACCAAGCACAAGTTCACACCAAGAATTTTGCCAACCAAATACAAATATCAAAATGCTTAATTATTTTCAAAATACCAAAATAAAGTTGATAACAAAATTTAAAAAAAAAAAAACAAAAAAAAAAAAAAACCAAATCATTGGAATAAAGAAAATACGAAATGGTTTTATATCTTGAGAGGCAATAAAAATAAGGTCATGAATATACACTGATAAACAATCAAATAGCTTTGAGACAATATCTTGGGGGGGGGGGGGGGGCATCTAAGCAAAAGCTCAGGCTGCAAAAAATAGCAACTAAATCTCCTTCAAAACACATTTCTGGATTTTTGTTATATTTTTTTTAAGAGGACATTTGATAAGGCCATTTTTTTTTCATTTGACTAAGGCCATGCTGGAGCACCAACTCAAACAATCATTACCCCAGTATTTCTTTTTTAAAGACTGATACTTATCCTATTGGTCTCATATGCCAAATCATTAGGTTACAGGGATGTAAACAAACCAACACCAGTTGTCAAGTAGCGGTAGGAAACAAACACAACACAAACACAAATGTGTAGATATATATATAATGGGCTTCAACACAGTTTTCATCTACTTAATTCACTCACAAGGCATTGGCTGGTTCAGGGCGACAGTAAAAAGCACTTGCCCAAGTGCCATGCAGTGGGACTGAACCCAAAACCACATGGTTGCAAAGCAAGCTTCTTAACCACATAGTTAATGCCATGTGGTTTTGGGTGATGGAAACTGCATAGAAGCCTGTTGAGTGTATGCATGTGTGTGTGTGAAAGAGAGAGTGAGTGAATGTGTTTGTCCCGCCACTGCTAATTGACAACCGGTGTTGGTTTGTTTATGTTCCCATTACATTAGTGGTTCAGCAAAAGATACCTAGAGAATAAAAAATTAGAACTGGAATGAGGTGGTTTTCAACCGGGGTCCATATAAGATTTTGTTGTTAAAATTTATCTCCAATAAATTGGTTTTACATCAACAATACACAAAATATCTTCATAATTATTTTTAAACAATTCCTAATAGTATTTTACTCTTTTACTTGTTTCAGTCATTTGACTGCGGCCATGCTGGAGCACCGCCTTTTAGTCGAGCAAATCGATCCACAGGACTTATTCTTTGTAAGCCTAGTACTTATTCTATCGGTCTCTTTTGCCGAACCGCTAAGTTACGGGGACCTAAACACACCACCATCGGTTGTCAAGCGATGTTGGGGGGGAAAAACACAGACACACATACACACACACACACACACACACACACACACACACACACATATATATATATATATATATATATATATATATAGAGAGAGAGAGAGAGAGAGAGAGAGAGAGAGACATATAGACATATACAATGGGCTTCTTTCAGTTTCTGTCTACCAAATCCACTCACATGGCTTTGGTCGGTCCGAGGTTATAGATGAAGACACTTGCCCAAAGTGCCACGCAGTGGGAATGAACCCGTAACCATGTGGTTGGTAAGCAAGCTACTTACCGCACAGCCAATCCTGCGCTTATACTTTAAATATAAAAATATAATAAAGAGTTTTTAAAACATTAAATGGCTGGGGAAGGGGATCTACTTGTGTTAAATAGGAATCAAAAGAGGTCCATAGATAAAAAAAAATGGTTGAGAAACTAAACAACAACAATGACGACAACAACACCACCCATTAATTGTAAAACTTTATTTAACAGCAGAGTCTGAAAATTGCCAGGCAAAACATTCTAATATTCTGAAGTTGGCAAATCAGAATGAGATTTTTGTGTTGAAGCATACACCAAGAGTAAAAAGTCTTCTCTACTAAAGTTATTCCATAATTGACTGCAGCATGAATTTCAGTTATTTTGATTACCAGATGGTTTTTTTTTTTTTTTTAATTTTTTTTTTTTTTACTAAAATTCTTCATGCAATACTTGTTTCCCTAATTCTGAAATTTCTCCACAAGTAGCAACAAAAAAAAACAGAAAAGCATCTTGAGTGTGCTACAGAATAAATATATGATAAATACATATACACAGCACATGCATATCAGTTAACGAGATCGTAATAACAGTCAGCATTTTACTTTGATGAGTAGAATATATTTACCATTACCATTTCCATGCTTGTATGAATTGGGTGGCGCTTATTGATGCAGATTTTCTATGACGAGATGCCATTCTTTTTCTAACCCTCACCTGTTTTCAAGCAAGGTAATATTTACCCATAGCCAGAATGATTCTGCTTATATGATAGTGTCACTCATTTACTACTATGACATGATGTCAAAACAAGGAGACACATATATATGTATACAACAGGCTTCTTTTGGTTTCCATCTACCAAATCCACTCACAAGGCTTTGTTCAGCCCATGGCCAATAGTATAGAATAGTGGAAGACACTTGCCCAAGGTTCCACATGAGAGGACTGGAGCCAAAACCACATGGTTGGGAAGCAAACTTGCCTCTTTTATGCTCAAACTGACCAGATTAGGCTTCTTACACCTACCCTACAATGTCATTCTAAAAATAAACAATCACATCATTGAAATCTCAAAGCAAGAAGCTATAATGCAGGATAAATTCAAAGCAATATGAATAAATAAGCAACAAATTTGACGGAGAATGCTGAATGCCAAAGGGTTAAAATAAAATCTTGCTACAACATGAATACAGAAACAAAACATTTACGAAACCGTATCTCTTTTCCGTTTTGTGTCAGTCACTGACATGAAAATACAAAAAAGGAAACCTAAATCATGGCTATTTGAAAAGCCACCAATTACACATGGCTATTACATAGCAGAACACACATTATTAGGAAATAGAAACATAATCTCAAACAATTTATCGTGCTAACTAATTACTGCTCGGTCAACAGTGCAGCTACTAAACAATAATAAGTAATACATACTAATTAACCAAAAAGCAATATAAATAAAGACATAAGAGAAAAAAAAAAAGCTGTAGCTCATTTTTTTGTTTCCTTTTTAATATCCCAATTATTCTCTGAACTTGAAAAACACTTGTAAAGGAGTGTAATGAACAACTGCCTTATACTCATGTCTACTGGAAACTTGGATCTACTGGAAACAGGTAAAGGATCTTGAATCTTTGTTTCAGTCATTAGACTGTGGCCATTCTGAGGGGGCACCGCCTTGAAGAATTTTTAGTCAACTGAATCTACTCCCCCAGCACTTTTTTTTTAAACCTGGTATTTATTCTATTGGTCTCTTTTGCCAAACCATTGTTACAGGGATGTAAACATGTCGACACTGGTTGTCAAGCTGTGGTGGGGGACCAACAGACACAAAGACACACATATCCATACACATGTATATATATTTCTGCTGCTTTTAAATAAAGCATATTACTCTACCTCTGGTATTTGAGTACTCTTTTTTCCACCTTGTTGCACATTTGATGTGCTTACTCCGGTATATATATATATATATATATATATATATTTTATAGTTTCAGCTTATAGCTGCGGCCACGCTGATGCACCGCCATTTTGCTACACTGTTATTACTGAGAGCCTCCTCCAATATGTGGCACTTGGTGAAGAATGGAGTTTGATTTAGCAACCCTCATTTGCACCTCTTGCCGTGAGGTAGGGTTCATCTGGGACTCTCGACAGGAAGAGGTCCAGCTTTGATTTAAAAACCCCTACATCTACTTTGTGCAGGTTCCTCAGGCTCTTTGGAAGAATATTAAAAAGCTGTGGGCCCCTGAAACCCAAACTGACAGGCTTCTTTCAGTTTCTATCTACCAAATCCACTCACAAGGCTTGGGTCAGCCTGAGGCTACAGTAGAAGACAGTTGCCAAAGGTGTCACGCAGTGGGACTGAACCAAGAACCATGTGCTTGGGAAGTAAGCTTCTTACCACACAGTCATAACCACACATACACCCATATATATATATATATATATATATATATATATATATATAAGCAATGTTAATTCTCTAAATGAAGTATTATATATATATATACATCTATAATCTATATATATATATATATCTATATCTATATATATCTATATATATATATATATATATATATATATATATATATCTATAATCAGAGATGTTCATAATCTGGTACTATTTATTAAATATACTGCTCTTTTTCCCTTGTGGCTAGAAAACATATAAATACCAAACTTATATATTAAGTAGATAATAAAATATATCTAAGTTGCTTTCTTTTGATTGGATAATCAATTAAGGAGTATTAATACTCTCTTTAATGCAAACAAAACTCATCTAGGGGGATTATGTTATCAACAGACAAATTAAGAAACTGAAGAAATGGCTTCTTAAAACATTCTATGCAGACATCATACTGGAACAATATTTACATTAAATAGTGAGATGGGTGTAATTGTTTTGCTCTCTTTAACCCTTCAGCATTCATATTACTCTATCAAATGAAATGTTTGCTTATTCAAATTGTTTTGAATTAATCATGCATTATGTTGCAGCTTTAAGATTTTTGATGATGTAATTATTTATTTTTAGTGACATTGTAGGGTAGGTGAGAGAGGCTGGATCTGGCCAGTTTAAATGCTAAAGAGTTGAGCCAAAAAGTATTCTAGTTCTAGGTGACCTCATCCAGTCTTATTTTCAAAATCTATATGTATGCACATAAGTGTGTGTGTGTGTATATGTGCATGTGTGTTTATCGCCACTTCAACAAGGCTGTTCAATAGGAACTGACATTACTCAAATTTTAATCCCAGCTGGACACCTCCTCCAGCTGGTTAATCAATGCAATCTGCATCCAATACATATTGCAAGCAGGTGAGTGAACCCCTCTACCATCTTCCAGTGATGGGACCACCAGACCATAGGGTTACATGAGCCATTGTATCTGTTATTTTAATCTTTAGCACACTGTAGATGCCTCTTGTTGCTGTACAAGATTTTTCCCCTTTCAATGCGACACAACATGCTTGCAGCCACAGGGGAGAAAACTCATAGTGCCATGATGCACCGAAGTGTGCTAAAGGTTAAAAATACTTAAGGGTGATCTATGGAAGATTTAACTGTTATTTCTATGAATTCAGGTAACATAGAGCCATGGGCAAACTAGCCTTCAGGTTGTGAATGGCATGACAATCAAAAATTAGCTTGAATCTTTTTGGTAGTGCAACCAGCTAGATGATGAGCCATGTCTATTGTGACCCACTTCTCATAAAAGGCTACCCATGCTTAGCATGGAGTTACCCAAGATGGTTGGGTGCATCCTATGTGAAGAGGTGAGTAATTTCTAACATTTTAGGTAAGAAGAGTTCTTCAAAAATGTTTCAAATAAAGGCCTTCCTTACCTGTAATTATCAGACCTTGCATCTCTTACACACACACACACACACACACACACACACACAGAGCTTATCTTATTTTACATACGTCTAATTATATCTTTTGTAATAATAACAGCATAGTTCCGGATGATAGCAATTATATGTACGTGTCTGTCTGTCTGTTTAAAGTTTGAACTGGCTGATATCACCTTTTGCTTTTCTTAGTTTGTAGGTACTCCTCATTATAAATTAGCCATGTACTTAAGAAAAAGGAGATGAGGTGAAGGGGCTGTAATAACAATTCCAAGTCGACTAATATTCATCTCAATTACACAACTATACAAGCTATGTTTGTATTCCATGTTACCAACGGCTGAAGCACACACATACGTACATGCATACATATACACAAATGTGCAGACATACACAAACAGTAGCTAATAAATAAATATTGTGATACTGGAATGGTACTCCATACCAATAGAAATAAACTCATTACAGCTGCAAAAGTAAATAAAACAAGACAGTTCGCCAAGATAAGATGTTTCTCAGCCCAGACACTCTTCCTGAAGAGAGCATAGCATATTTTTCACTGTGATACCAAACAAGACATACATCATCGAGATACCCAGGAAGGAATAATTTTACGACACTTAGCATGTGATATGATACACACAGAGAAGAGATTAGTTGAGATACAAGCTAACAAGGCAGCATATATGTGGCTGTGCACTATGCTAGAATTAAAAACCAAATCTCTCTTAAATGAACAGGGAGGATACAATGGCATTTGTGATTCTAAAGATATTTTCCCAGAAAAATGAAAAAGATAGGGTGCACACAGCTGGAGCATTCTGTATCATAGGTCAATGGGTATAGACAAGGCAGAGTATTTAGGCAGTTCATTTTCAACCATTTTCAGGTTCAATCCCACAGGATTGTACCTTGGGCAATTGTCTTCTGTTATAGCTTCTTGTTGAATAATGACTTGCGATCAAAATTTTTTTCATGGACAGAAACTGTAGAGATGCCTATCGTATGTGTGTGCGTGTGTGTGTTTAATATGTATGCTATACTCTTTTGCATTGTGCAATTTACTCACACACACACATCTGGATAACAAATTTATATTTATACCAATAATAATTGGTGTACTTGGTTTTGTAAGTAAATGCCAAACTGTCAGTCTGGATAAGCTTGGATTTTCAGAAAAAGAAATCAACCAACCGACTCCTCACACATTACAATTACAATCTAATAAGTAGAACAGTAAAACTAAGCAAGACTTTTCTCAAGTTTAACATTATTTACATTCCAAAGAGAGAGTTTTGTATCTGTGTCAGAAACCTGCTCCTTCTTCAAAGGAAGAATTTAAATGATTAAAAACAGAAAAGAACATACACACACGTATTTATCATGAACCTAAGATGCCTGGGTATCAGCCAGGCAACTTGAGTTCAATTCAGGAGATAAAAAAGAACATTATTATGACGGTGCTCCAGCATGACTAAAACCTGGTAACTGAAGCCAGATGTAACTGGTACTCAATTGGCTATGATGACAAGTGTTCCAGTTGATCAATGGAGCAACAGAACAGCCTGCTGCTCATGAAATTAATATACAGAGGTGGCTGAGTACTCCACAGACACACGTACTCTTAATGTAGTTCTCAATGTGACAGAGGACATGACAAGGCTGGCCCTTTTGAATTACAGGTATTACTCATTTCTGCTAGCTGAGTGGACTGGGGTAATGTGAAATAAAGTGTCTTGCTCAAGGACACAACACACTGCTGGGTATCAAACTAATGGTCTTGCGATCATGAGCTACGTAGCCCTAACCATTAAGCCACATGCCTTCACTGGGGGATAAAAGAGTGAAAGATTCAAATGAAAAATACATTAGCCAGGATGATAATTTTGTAATCTATTATTTTTGTCAACAAGATGACAGGTTCAAGTTCAACTCTTGCTACCAGCATTAGATTTATTCCACACAATCCATGTGAAAATAAAATAAATATATAAATGAATAAATAAAAATGTAAAATTAGCATATTGCCTTGTGTGACATTGTCAATCTATTGATCTACCCGAAAATTTACATCTGGGTGGGCATTTTAGCTATGAGAAATATTTGCTAGTTCAATCTATATGCAAATAAGCAATTTTTAATCACACAAAAAAAAAAAAAAAAAAAAAAAACTATCTTATTCATCATGCCAGCATGGACAAAGGATACAGAAGAGAAAATAATGTTTAAAATAACAAAACAAAAATTAGAAAACAAAATAAATTCCATTTCTCATCCCAATTTCAAATATTTCCAGTTCACAAAAAGAGAGAAGAAAAAGCTTTTTATATTACTTTTAACATTTTTGAGAATTTAAATTTTCATGAACAGCGGAAGAGACAGACTGATGACAAATTCAATAAGTAGAGATGCAGACATAGCTGTGTTATTAAGAAGGTTGCTTTGTAACTGCATGGATTGGGGTTTCAATCTCACTGCGTGGCACCGTGGACAAGAGTCTTCTATTATAGCCCCAGGCCTCTGAGTGAATTTCGTAAAAGGAAACTGTATGGAAGCCTATTGTATATGCACATGTGTGTCTTTGTCTCTTCCCTTTCACTACCACTTGGCAATTGGTGTTGGTTTGTTTATGCCCCTGTAACAAAGCAGTTTGACAAAAGATATAACAGATGTAACAAGAACCAGACTTTAAAAACAAGTACTGGAGGGAGGAGGGATATGTTGGTTAGACGAAACCTTTCAAGGCAGTAGTGCCCCAGCATAGACACAGTGTAATGACTGAAACAAGTGAAAGAATAGTATTTGTTAAAAGACAACAGGAATTCTTGGAGACATCTCATGAAAACATTATGGAAAAGGAATACAAACACACACACACATATACATCAGCCTCTGTGTCCCTTGGGCAGTGATGTTTAAAAGCCTACTGTTCTCATTTGGTTGTAATGTAAGGTTAAAAGATTTAATATATGCTCTTTTACTCTCTCTTTTACTTGTTTCAGTCATTTGACTGTGGCCACGCTGGAGCACTGCCTTTTTAGTCGAGCTAATCGACCCCAGGACTTATTCTTTGCAAAGCGTAGTACTTATTCTATCGGTCTCTTTTGCCAAACCGCTAAGTTACAGGGACATAAACACACCACTATTGGTTGTCAAGCGGTGTTGGGGGGACAAACACAGACACATACACACACACAAACACATACATACATACATACATACATACATACATATATATATATATACATACATATGACGGGCTTCTTTCAGTTTCCGTCTACCAAATCCACTCACAAGGCTTTGGTTGGTCCAAGGCTACAGTAGAAGACACTTGCCCAAAGTGCCACGCAGTGGGACTGAACCCGGAACCATGTGGTTCGTAAAATGCTACATTTGTTATGTCTTTTCATTTTTCTAAAAAAATACAAAGACTATAACAATTCTTTTACCCTTTTTGTGCACATTTTCACCCTCCACCCACCCCCACCCCACACATTCATCATCCTACAAACAAATAATGACTAAATCCAAACATGAAAATGATACAAACTGAAAAAAAGGAATGAAATCTTTCAGATGACACAATTTTATCATCACCAGGAAAATTCCCACCAAATCTTGGAGTTATCTCCTTTAGCTTTAGATTTTTAAACATGTTGAGACACAGTTTCTTTTCAACAGGTCTTACTGTTTGGCTAACCGCAAAGCTGTTTCTTTTCCATTCTTTTTTCCCCCTCGATTCACTATATCACATATGTGGAACTGCACTTCACTGGTATCTGAGCTATTTTCCCCTCCAACCATATTTTCCATCTATCTTTCTAACTATCAGTTCTATTTTGAGCATATTCAATGAAATGATTCCTTAACAAAACAAAGCACCTTACACATTTCGAAATCGTTTTTGTTAACATTTGGCAATGCAATCAGTATCTGCAAACACGGCATGGAAATGGCTTCTTGTACTATACAAACACATCTCCCCTCCATCCCACCCTACCTTACATCATATTTACTCCTCCTCTTCCTCTACTCATCAACTCATTTCACTGTAAACTAATCTCATCCGCAAATTCTACATTAGATATAATTTTCTAAACATAAAAAAAAATTTATAGTAATAATAATAATCTCTTCTACTAAAGGCACAATGCCTGGAATTTGCGGGGAGGGGACTAGTCGACTATATTGACCCCATTGTTTCACTGGTACTTAATTTATCAACTGTGAAAGGATGAAAGGCAAAGTCGGCCTTGGTAGAATTTGAACTCAGAACATAGCAGCGGGCGAAAAACTGCTAAACATTTTGTCCAGCACGCTAATGATTCTGCCAGCAATCCTTTCTAATGTAGGCACAAGGCCTGAAATTTTGATGGGAGGGGGCCAGTCGATTAGATCGACACCAGTATGCAACTGGTACTTAATCTATCAACCTCGAAACAATTAAAGGCAAAGTTGACCTCAGCCGAATTTGAACTTAGAATGTAGCTACTAAGTATTTCGCCCGGCATGCTAATGAGTCTGCCAACTTGCTGCCTCAATAAAGATATCGGTTTCAAATTTTGGCACAAGGGCAACAATTTTGGGGGAGGGGTTAAGTCAATTACATCGACCCCCAGAACTCAACTGGTATCTAATTTATCAATTTTTTTGCATGACTTACATTGAATCTATTGCCAAATTGGCTGCAATGAAGGTAGGCTCACTCCTGAGTTCAAGGAGTTATTTCACTCCTGAGACTATTCTTTATCTTTATGAGTCCACCCATTCACCCCTGCATTGAGTTCTGTTGTCACATATGGGCAGGTACTCCTGCGGATTGTTTCACTCTGTTTGACCACATTCAATGCCATATTTGTAATGCTATTGGTCCTGATCTATCTTGTAAATTGGATTCACTCTCTCATCATCCTCATGTGCTTTCCTTGTCTCTTTTCTATAAATATTTCCATGGACATTGTTCAGCTGAGCTCTCTTCTCTGGTTCATCCTCTAAGAAATTATCAGCCATCAACTTGGCTTGCATCCAGTTCTCATCAGTATACTCTGTGCAACCTCCTAAGTATCGTAAAGCACTTTACAGTACCAGTTTCTTCCCTCACACCTCTGAACTTTGGAATTCCCCTCCACAGACTAGTTTTCCTCTTCAATATGACCTCCTCCAGTTTTTTAAGTCTAATGTACATTGTCACCTATTGACTTCTGTCTAGCGTCCGTTTACATTTTTAGTGGTCTAATGAGTGAATGCTTTAAAAAAAAAAGAAAAAAGAAAAATCCCAAAAGGATGAAAGGCAAAGTTGACCTTGGCGGAATTTGAACTCGGAATGTAAAGAAAGCCAGAAACGCTGCTAAACATTTTGCTTGGTGCACTGACAATTCTGCAACTCACCACCTTATATATAATAACAGTTACAAATCTTGGCACAAGGCCTGCAGGTTCAAGGGGAGGAGCTAAGGCGATTAGATTCATCCCAGTGTTCAACTGATACTTATTTTATCAACCCTGAATGGATTACATGCAAAGTCAACCTTGGCAGCATCTGAATTCAGAGCATAAAGACAAATGAAATGTCACTAAGCATTTTGCTCACCATGGTGACAATTCTGGAGCTTGCCACCCTATATAATAATAATAATAATAATAATAATAATAATAATAATAATCCTTCCTATTGTAGGCACAAGGCCTGAAATTTGGGGGAGGTATTTATTTCATCGGCCCCCAAAAGGATGAAAGGCAAAGTTGACCTCAGTGGAATTTGAACTCAGAACATAGCAACAGACAAAATACCGCTATGCATTTCGCCCGGTATGCTAACGATTCTGCCAGCTCGCCACCATAATAATATTTGCTACAGCAAATATTCTGCTTAATACCACAGATTTGCTTGTCAGTTGCTTGACCTCTAACCAGTTGAGCATGTCCCTTGGTGGCTGACAATATGTGCATCTCTGATCATGAGCAGAAGTAGTGGGGGAGCATCATAGCTATGTGCTGAGGGGAATTTCTTGGGGTTTGCATATTCACCTCTGGAAACATGGGTGTTTCATTCAACAACCTTAAACAACCCTTAATCAGGGACCTTTTGAGTGGGATGGGCTACTCGACCTGAAGAAAATTCTAACTGGGCCCCACCTGCAAGGTCATGCACTGTTTAGCTTGATAAGAGATCATTGTGTTGCACACACGATTGTGATGCACATGCTTGGTGTACCCTTATCAGACGGGCAGTCATGATGGGTATACTGGGCTTCGTATATTTAACCCCAGTGTCACTTTGAGGGCATGCACTCAATAATAATAATAATAATAATAATGGTTTCAAATTCTGGCAGCAATTTTAGAGGAGGGGACAAGTAGAGTACACCTACCCACCCACCCCCATGCTCAACTGGTACTTATTTTATTAACCTTGTAAGGATAAAAGGCAGAGTTGACCTCAGCATTTTTCCAACACTCTTATGGTTCTGCCAGCTCAACACAATAGTAATAATAATAATAATAGTTTATATAAGACTGAAATAACTCAGCAGAAATATAATAGATAGAGAGATGAGTTCTTTACTTTTGTATACGATTCGTATACAAAAGTAAAGAACTCTTCTCTCTATCTAAATAGACCAGATATAGTTGTCAAAGATCATGAAGAAAAAAAATGCTTTCTAATTGATGTATCAATACCAGCAGATGACAACGTTTCTCTAAAAGAAATGGAAAAACTTTCAAAATACAAAGACCTGGAAATAGAGATAACTCGAATGTGGAATCTAAAAACAGAAACAATTCCTATCATAGTAGGTGCCTTAGGTATAATAAAAAATATTCAGACAAATACATAACAAAAATAGCAGGACTTACAAATATATATAACATACAGAAAATTGCACTACTGGGTACTGCACACATCCTACGCAAAACACTTTCAATACAGTAAACATAAGAGCACCACAGCAAACCACAGCACATACCCAAGGCGCACAGAGCTGCGCTCGGTAGTGAAGTGAAAGCACGTTATAAAAATAAAACTACTGAATAATAATAATAATAATAATAATAATTTAATTCTTTATTGCCCACATGGGGCTAAACATAGAGGGGACAAACAAGGGCAGACAAAGGGATTAAGTCGATTACATCGATCCCAGTTCGTCACTGGTACTTAATTTATCGACCCCGAAAGGATGAAAGGGCAAAGTCAACCTCGGTGGAATTTGAACTCAGAACGTAACGGCAGACAAAATACCGCCGTAACGGCAGACGAATAATAATAATAATAATAACAACAATTACTGTTTCAAATTTTAGCACAAGGCAGATAGTTTTTGATAGGAAAGGGCTATTGATATGACTGACATCCATATTTGATGGATTTATTTGACTAAACTTCACTTTATCAAGCCCTAAAGGACATCTAAACATTTTGTCCGATACTCTGACACATTGGCCAGTTTGCCACCTAATGGTAATAATGATGGTTTTAGACCAGCCATTTTCAGGGACAGGAATAACGTCTTGCCATCAACTAAGATTCTTTAATAGTACTTTATTTTACTGACCCTGGTGGGATGGAGACATGAAGCCCACCCCAACAAGATTTGAACCAAGAACACAAAAGAGCTGGAATAAGTACTGCAAGGCATTTAGCCCAAGATTTTAATGATTCTGCTGCATGTGTGTTAGGTGGTTGCGATGCGATGCGATGCGATGCGGTGCGGTGCGGTGCGTGTGCGTGTGCGTGTGTGTGTGTGTGTGTGTGCAATTAGAAGCAATGGCAAAATTTGCATGCATCAACTAAAATAGCACGTCCTGGTCCCCACCCAGAACTAAGTACATAGTTAGGGAAGCTAAAACAAAAAGGAACTTTTAGAAAGCAGAAAAATAGTTTTACAGAGTCAAATTGAACATGATATAAATGTTTTTTTTTACTATTAACATTTTTTTTTTTTTTTACTTTTGTATACAATGTAGACTTCCCTTCTTTGTTTATTGTATACCGTGTATACTTTCAATTGTTTCTTTTTTTTTTTTTTCATTATAAGTAAACCCCCCCCCCCTCACTTCATATCTGTCTCTGTACTGTCTCCCTCGTCCTTTACCCTGGTGGCAAATAAAAGTAGTAGTAGTAGTCGTATTGCTGCTGTTGAAGCAGTAACTAGGAGAAGCAAGAAGAGGAAGAGATGGGATAGGATGACGTTTCCCTCTCGCAAATGGAAACTCACATCTGGTTTCAATTCCTGGCCAGGCTGACTTCACTTATCACACTTAATACTCTCCCGAATGATAATACACATGTCAAAGCTCCTGCATCTCCTTTCCCCCTCCCCTCTCAAGATTTCAACAAAAGATTATTATTATTATTATTATTATTATTATTATTACTATTACTATTAGGAAAGCGGAAATGGCTTCTGAGACAACAGGGCACCAGACTAAATGTATTGCAATTGTTAGTTCCATTAATCCCGGCTGTGAATTTATTCAAATCCAGCCAGGATTAACTTAGGCATCTTGTCCATTGCTTCCCCCACCTCCACCCTTCTTTGTTACTGTTAGACAAAAATGCCAAACTTGGAAACGGACTGCAATCATAAAAATCTTGCTTTTATGATCCATTACGAATGCAGCATTTCACACCAGCAGCCTCTCTCTCTCTCTCTCTCTCTCTCCCTTCGATCCCCCACCCCCTTCTCTCTGCACTCCTAAATATCTTTATAGCAAAAAAATTTGCATAATTTATTCCATGCTCAAATAACCCCTATCATCTTTGATGGGTTCTATGCTAATAAGATAAAACAAGTGCCAGTTGATGTTGTTGTTGAAATTTAGCCCAAGGTCTTCCCTAATTGAGAACACCCACGATCAAAGGAAATCCAACCGTGACCAACTACTATTGAATTTTACTATTTTTATACATAAGGGGTCTCAGTTACCATTATCCAATATATGCCATTTTATATGCTGCAAAACAGACCCTGGAGCCTGGTGTGTCCCCTGGCTTTGCCAGTCCCCATCAAGCCGTCCAACCTATACCAGCAGGGAAAATGGACAATGAATGTTGATGATGATGATGATGATAGATGGCTATTATGTGATGATGACGGTAAATAGATAGATACAGATTTGGTGATACAAACAGGAAAACATAACTGAAAAAGTGAGTAGGAGTGGCTGTGTGGTAAGTAGCTTACTTACCAACCACATGGTTCCGGGTTCAGTCCCACTGCGTGGCATCTTGGGCAAGTGTCTTCTACTATAGCCTCGGGCTGACCAAAGCCTTGTGAGTGGATTTGGTAGGCAGAAACTGAAATAAGCCCATCGTATATATGTATATATATGGGTGTGGGTTTGTGTGTCTGTGTTTGTCCCCCCAATATCACTTGACAACCGATGCTAGTGTGTTTATGTCCCTGTCATTTAGCAGTTCGGCAAAAGAGATCGATAGAATAAGTACTAGGCTTACAAAGAATAAGTCCCGGGGTTGATTTGCTCGACTGAAGGCGGTGCTCCAGCATGGCTGCAGTCAAATGACTGAAACAAGTAAAAGAGTAAAGAGTAAAGAGAGAGATCTGGCAGATAGAAACTAAAAGAAGCCCGTCGTGTGTGTGTGTGTGTTTGTGCCCACCCCTGCTGTCGGAGTGTTATATGTCCCCATAGCTTAGCAGTTCAGCAAGAAGAGTCCAACAGAATAAGTACCAGGCTCAAAAAAAAGGGGAGGAGTCAATTCATTTGACTTAACTTCAAGGTACTGCCCCAGCATGGCTGCAGTCTAATGATCAAAACATGTAAAATAAAACTAAATAAATAAAATAATTATTATTAGGGATCACTTAAAAAAAACAATTAAAATATCTTGTGTATTGTACAAGTATAACCAATTTTATTGCAGATAAGTTTTAACAACAAAATCTTATTTGGACACCCAGGGGCCATATATATGCATATATATGTATCTATGTATGTGGACCCTGGCTGAGAAAGAGGCTCTCCTGTTGGCTTGGGAAGGGACTTGTTTCTCTCGGTTCTAAAAATGCAAATGGATACCACCCCCACTTTTTGGTGCCCCAGCATTGCCAGTCAAATGACTGAAACAAGTAAAATAAAAAAATAAAAAAATAAGGTGGTGCCCCAGCATGACCGCAGTCTCATGACTGAAACAGGTAAAAGATGAAAGATAATTATTAGGGATTGCAGAAAAAAATTGTTAAAATATTTTGTATTTTGTATAAATACAACCAATTTTATGGCACATATTCTCTTACTCTTTTGCCGAACGGGGACGTAAACACACCAGCATCGGTTGTCAAACGATGTTGGTGGAGACAAACACAGACACACAAACACACACACGCATACACACACACACACATATATATATATATATATATATACATATATACGACAGGCTTCTTTCAGTTTCCGTCTACCAAATCCACTCACAAGGCTTTGGTCGGCCCAAGGCTGTAGTAGAAGACACTTGCCCAAGGTGCCATGCAGTGAGACTGAACCCGGAACCATGTGGTTGGTAAGCAAGCTATAAATTTTTAACAACAAAATCTTATATGGACCCCCAAGGACCATATGGACCCTGATTGAGAAGCACAGATGTAGAGGCTCTCTTGTTGACTCAGAAAGGGACGTGTTACTCTCTGTTCGGTGGGTTCAATCTCCCTAAAAATGCAAACGGGTACCACTCCCACTTTTATGGTTGAGTGGTGAGTAACAGCAAAGGCATCCATCCATCCAGCTGTAAAAACACTCAAAATCAGATGCAAATATCTTCGCTCATCCCACCAATGCTAATATGGAAACATGGATGGTGAAACAATTAAGAAAAAGAAAAGAAAAAAATGGAAGGGAGGGAGGGGATGGCGGGTGGCGTGGAGTGGGGAAGGAGGGGAAGCGACAGGCTGAGTGATACATTTTAATGGTTTGGCTTGCAATCATACAACTTATAGTCTGGAATCATGCAGCAGTAACTACAAGGAAAAGAGATTTTCTCAAAGTAATATTAACCCCTTGGAGAATATTTTATGTTCTACACAGACGTAAAGGGTTGATTCTTGCAAGAATGCGCGCGTGCGTGCGTGTGTGTGTTCTTGCAAGAATATACATACACAACTCATCTATATTCATATTTAGATATATACACGTGTGTGTGTGTATTTATATTATTGAGCAGACATATTCTTACAAGAATACATTTATATACATACAAACACACACACACACACATATATATATATACATATATATAAAAAAAAACATACATTTGTATTTGAGTGAGTGCATATATATATATATATATATATATATATATATATATATATATATACAAACACTCATGCATGTCTATGTCTAAGTATGGAAGAAGATGTAGTTAGTGTCTATACCATGGTAATAAAACAGATCTATACTAAGACGATGAGGTGGCAGAAACGTTAGCACACTGGGCGAAATGCTTAATGGTATTTCATGTCTTTACATTCTGAGTTCAAATTCCGCCAAGGTCGACTTTGCCTTTCATCCTTTCGGGTTCAATAAATTAGATACCAGTTGTGTAATGGGGTTGATCTAATTGACTGCCACCCCTCACCCCAAATAACTTTCAGGCCTTGTGCCTAGAGTAGAAAAGAATATATTACTCCATAAAGGTGGTAAACTGGCAGAAACTAACCCTAACCCTAACATGCCAGTCGAAATGCTTAGCAGTATTTCGTCTGTCTTTATGTTCTGAGTTCAAATTCTGTCAAAGTTGACTTTGCCTTTCATCCTTTCGGGGTTGATAAATTAAATACCAGTTGCATACTGGGGTTGATCTAATCAACTGACTCCCTCCCCAAAAAATCTCGGGCCTTGTGCTTAGAGTAGAAAAGAATAAAATAGATCTATTACTATCTCTGCATGTATTGAGAGAAAAAGTATACATACATCCATAAAGCCCTACGTCAGAAAGAGCCTAACAGCCCATCCAGCAAAGAAAAGTAGATATAAAATGATGATGATGACGTACAATAATGCTGACAAGTATTGTAGATAAATACTCATGCGAGTTTGTATATGTATGTTATGTGTGTAGAGAGAGAAGAAAGGAAGATCTTCTTTTATCAATATCCTGCCAAAAAAGCATGAGGTCTACATGAAGTAAAGATAAACACATTTACACAATAGTCGGGTACTCTGTGATCCTCCATGAGACTATGACAGAGCAAGAAATGGAAATACCTTAGCATGGCCACAACCCAAAGGATGAAACTAATAAAACAAACATACACACACACATAATAAAACAAACATATACACACATATATAGAAGTTAAGCATTGACTTCACAAGTGGCAGCAGATGAAAAAAGCACCCAATACATTCTGTAAAGTGGTTGGCATTAGGAAGGGCATTCAGCCAAAGAGGCCATACCAAAGATGACATTGCAGCTCACCAGTTTCTATTGAACCATTTAACTCATGCGAACAACATGACGGTGATATATAGTAATAATAATAATAATCCTTTGCTATGCTAAAATATTGATAAATTTCATCCAAGGATTATTATTGTTATTATTATTATTATTATTACTATATTTATCCTACATTATATTGGCACAACTCAATGCAACCCAAAAAATCTGCATCACCAGTTGGCACCATTAGGCTGTAGCCAGTGTAATGGAATAGGAGCTTTTATATGCATATTCAAAAATTTCCCATAAACAAACTTAAAGGTTATGTACATGTGTGCATGTATATATATATATATATATATATAAACACAAGCACAACAGGCTTCTTTCAGTTTCCATCTATTACAAATATTGTAAGTAAATGTGTCCTGTCCTTATGATATACCTTTCTATATGCAAACTCCTTTATCACCATTCAAGTGCAGGGCAGAAGTCAGCAATCTTTCTCCATTCGACATAATCCTGTACCAGATCAACCTGCTTTAGTTCTCTCGCATGTTCTTCACTCACTATCAGCTTCTTGTAGACAATCTGCAATGAGTGACAACGCCGAAGTTCTAAAGTCATCTGGATGCCATCTGTAAACGAAGCCTTCTCTCGGCAAAATACTTAGAATTCATTGACCTTTATTACTTTGCCAAAGACTTGTGGTGGAATATCAAGTTTACAATTGAATGAGATGTGCTTAGTTTTGACAGTGCTAAATGACAAGGCCAAGGTCTTTGTGCCACAGAAGCAGTTCCAGCTAATTCAGTGGTTCCCAACCAGGGTTTGTGTGACTCCTGGGAGTCCATATAAGATTGGGGGGGGGGGGACCACACACAGGCAAAATAGTAATTTCGCATCTATTAATATAGAGGTGGCGGAGTAATGCGACACTGATGAGCAGATACAGCCACAAAATATTGGTATCTGTCACTTTGGTTCACTTCTGGTGCAATCTTGTTTCACTAGGTTTGAGGTATGCTGTGTTTCTTTTTAACACAGTACATCTTTAGAAGGATCTTTGATAGACAAATTACTGCAGCTTTGTAGTGTTTAACAACATACATCATTAAGTATGAGATATTGATAACATCATGATCATCATCATCATCATTTACATCATTGAGCTGCTTTTAACACAAAATTTGAATATTCTTTGTATATTTTGGAATGAAATCCTTAACTCTTTAGCATTCAGATTACACTGTCAAATATGATACTTAATTATTCTCATTGTTCTGAATAAAGTTTATCTCACAGCTTCAAGATTTGAACAATGTAATTGTTTATGTTTACAATGACATTCTAAGGGAGATTTGACCAGTTTGAACATATATCTTGTAGAATATTTAGGCTGGATATAGCCAGTTTAAATGTTAAAAGGTTAATTGTTTGGCAGGTTCGAAAGAATATAAGATTTGGAAGTGAAATCCTGATTTATTTTCTAGACTCCATTAAGTAATCCTGGAAGAAATTATCTTCTAGGTAAAGCTCTGTGAAACACAACCATCCACAACAACAACAGCAACAGTCTTTACAGTATAATGTCGTAAGGAACATTAAATTTGTTTATAGTAGATAAAATTCATGTGATATTTATGACCTAATCAATAGTCACATGAAAACTAAAAACTCCTGAAATTACCCAAAATGCTTTCACCGTAATGCTCTTTCACAACATTTTAATCACCATTAAAATCTCAATTGAGCCAGAAAAAAAATAACATTAAAAAGGCAAAGAGTAAAAAAATAAATGAAGCATATGAAAACAAAAAAAACAAAACAAAACAAATAGTTTGCTGGGGTTTTTAAGCTTAATTTCGTGTTTATATTTTCTCTCTTTATGTAATTGCAACATAAACAATTAATATACCTGATTAATTTACAAACATTTTTATTATTTATTATATTATGCAAAAAAAGAAAAAATCCAAAAACAGAATTTTCATTTCTTTTTAATTGAATAAAAAAAATTTAAATCATATATTTATACTTTTACAATTTTTTTATTTATACAAAATTTCTCACTACATTTCCTTATATTTTGGCAGAGGTTTTTCTTTTTTTTTCTTTTTGTCATTTTTATTACTATTATCGTTTGTTATATTCATTTCCTTCTCCTGTATAGCAATGTTGCACAGCAACAATACACAGTGAATAGAAGGATTATTACTGCCATTTGATTTCCTATGTGCTTCGTTCGACTAATCCTATTGGACACACGTGTATGTGTGTGTGTGTGTGCGTGCTGCACATACACACAGACATAAACAACTGCTATTTTGTTGGTGTGAGAGTGTAAGGTGTAGGGGATCATGCTAAACTGCTGGGGTTATTATTCGAGCATTTGTTGCATAAACTCACCATTGCAAAAGAATGCCTGCAGTGAATTTGAGCAAGTCAAATCACATGATCTAAATAACATTACATTAACTATGTATAAAATATATAAATAATATTATAATAATAGATTAATGGGTGTAGATATGGCTGAGTGGTTACAAAGCTTGTTTTGCAACCACGTGGCTTTGGGTTCAGTCCCACTGCATGGGACCATGGGCAAGTGTTGTCTTCTATAACTCCAAGCTGACATCTTGTGAGTGAATTTGGTAGATGGAAACTGCATAGAAACCTGCCTTGTTTGTGCATGTGTGTGCACTCACCTTGTATTAATGATTGGCAGAAGTTAAAGAGTGACTCAGGGACTGAGAGCTCTGTGCACTGCACTTATCAATAAGTGAATAAACATGAAACTCTCTGCCATTGAGTCACTCTTTAACTTCAGCAGATTATCAATAAAACACATACACACACACACATATATATATATGAGCCTCCCCTCTCCACGCTACCAGTGTTATCCAAGAGAAAGGCACCAGTGGTGTCGCAACTCATTTCTACAGCTGAGTGAAGTGGAGCAACGCGAAATAAAGTGTCTTGCTCAAGAACACAACATGCAGCCCAATTTGGGAATCGAACTCACAACCTCACGATCGTAAGCTCGACGCTCTAACCACTGAGCAAGACACTTTATTTCACGTTGCTTCAGTTCACTCAGCTGTAGAAATGAGTTGTGACATCACAGGTGCCAAGCTGTATCAGCCCCTTTGCCTTTCCCTTGGATAACATTGGTTATATATATATATATACACACACACACATATATAGCTTATATATATATACATACACACACACATATATATACACTTATAGACACATATATATATATATATATATATATATATATATATATATATATATATATATATATATATTTATATATATATATACTAGCAGAAATACCCGGCTTTGCCCGGGTTAAAGAGAATAATGAAATCTAAAAACGCCGTCTAGACTACGCAACCCTCAACTGTTAGTAGCTATGATACCATATTTCTACATTAATAACTCTCCAATCCATGCCAGCATGGAACATAGACATTAAGTGGAATGCCAGTCTCTCATCTAGGAGGGCCTTGAAATCAATGTTACCAACTGGGGACTATGTGTGTCATAGTGATAATAAAAAGACCCAAAGGAGGTCTGCAACGAAATAATTTTACTCAACACTTTGCAAGTGAATCAGTGGAGGCAAAGATGCGTCTCATTTACTTGACAATTTATGCACCACATTGCAGAAATCACAATGTAAGTATATCTGAAAGGGTAGTCTTACACTGTTGTACCGTTGAATTACAAATAATGCTCATCTGTTATGTTCAGGTTAAAATTTCATCAACATCAAAAATATATGAATTTTCATGGGAGTTATGGCCGTTATACATAGAATATAATTTCCAAATTTCATAAAGATCCGTTCAGTACTTTTGACGTAGTTTTGGATAAGAAAACAAATGACTAATGTGTGTGTTTGTGTGCATGTGTGTATATATGTATAGATATCTGTATGCATGTATATATATATGTATATATGTGTACATATTACATGTACATCTATATATATATATATATATATATACATACATCTACACATGTGTATACATATACATGTATGCATATAGATCTATATCTATATATATATATATATATATATATGCATATACGTGTATATGTATACATATACATCTCTTTCTCTCTCTCTGAAAGTATCTGTCATTACAGTATCGAAATGTGATTGTTTTAGTTAGTGGAATAACGTGTACATATACATCTATATGTATACATATACATCTCTCTCTCTCTCTCTCTGAAAGTATCTGTCACTACAGTATAGAAATGTGATTGTTTCAGTTAGTAGAATAGTTTCATTTTTAAAGTGAAAGTATTTGACATGAGTGTTCTTGTTTCACTTTTGACACGTAATACTTAAATAGTGGAGGAGATATTATGTTGCCGTGAGCTCGAACTCTGCAAGGAGTTAAGAATTTTTTTTTACTAAAACACAACTGGAACCCTAAGTAAGGCATGTGTAAAATTTGAATGAAATTGGTTGCGTAGTTCTCGAGTTTTAGGGATTCACACAGACAGACAGACAGACAGACAGACAGACAGACAGACAGACAGACAGACAGACAGACAGACAGACACATATTCTCATTTTTATATATATAGATAAGATATATACACATATATAGATACATATATAGACATATACATATACACCTATATATACATATATAAATATATATATATATATATATAGACATATATATATATATATACATATATTTATATATATATACATATATATATACGCACATACATATATACACACACACACGTATACATACACATATGTATATACACCTATACATATACATATAAATGCATATATACCCATACATATATACATATATATGTATATATATATATATATATATATATATGCATATGCATATATATATATATATATATATATATATATATATATATATATATATATATATATATATATATACATATATCTAGCCAGTTTTAAAACACTTGTCTATTTGTCTTCAGGTCCTATGTTGAGAAAGTGAGCAAATGTGAAACATGAAACTTTAGAAACCAAAAACCGACAATGAAATAATCATGTACTTTTCCTATCGACACTGGCATGTTCTCAGTTGTGACTTTTCTTTCTAAATCAAAAGTAAAACTTCAAAGACCTCAGTCACAGAGTAGAATAAATTACAACAGAAAAAATCATCGGATTAAAACAGCTGAAATTACTATTTCTTATAGATATATATGCTATGAGCGTAAAATGATCCTTTGAAGAAAAATTTACAGTACTTTCAATAAATTGCTTGTGTTGGTGACAAGCCACATAAAACGTTGCTGTGTACCCAGGGTGGTTTATATATAAGGTTTCAAGAATAGAAACTTGATTGTCATTCTTTTATTTTATGTATGATATGTAACAGGTGCAGGTATGGTATAGGTACATGTGAGGTTGTGTGGTTAAGAAGCTTGCTTCCCAACCATGTGGTCTTGAGTTCAGTCTCACTGTGCAGCACCTTGGGTGAGTGTTTTCTACTATAGCCCCCCCCCCCACAGGCCAACCAAAGCCCTGTAATTGGGTTTTGGTGGGCAAAAGCTGAAAGGAACCACACATGCATGTGTGTGTGT
>NC_142953.1:25259482-25266982 GCF_046866305.1 Octopus bimaculoides | reverse complement strand
GATGATGATGATGGTTATGAACAGTATTTGGTTGTTAGTAGAATCAGCTGCACACTACTGTTGCTTTACTGATAAATCATTTGTTATCATGAATACCTTTTCTAACTCTATTTTGTATAGATGATGATGACGATGACAAAATGATGATATCATTGAATGATGATGACAACAGAAATGATGTTGCATGTGATGATAATGATAGTAATCATAATGATGCTAGAGATGATGAGGATGATGATGATGGTGGTGGTGGTGGTGGAGATGATACTAATGATGATGGCGGAGATGATACTGATGATATTGGTAGGGAGGATGATAATCGAAATGATGATGATGACGAAAGATGATGGTCGTGATGATGATGATAGGGAGATGATGATAATGATGATGATGATGATAGATAGAGTTGGTTCCACTGTAATCAATATGCAAATGAACAGCAAGCAGTGAGAGAGACAAACAGACAGATGCAATCCTCAACCTGTACGATTCAAAGCTAAAGAGAACATGCTTAGTGAAAAATCTGCATGCACACACGCACGTGCACGTACGCACACACAGAAATGAGAGGGAAAAGAGATAATGAGAGAGAGAGAGAGAGAGAGAGAGAGAGAGAGAAAGAGAGAAAGAGAGAGAGAAGGGGAGAGAGAGCAAAAGATAAGAGCATTTTAGTAGCAATATTTTTATTTCTATTGCTTCCAATAGTCACCATTTAAATGCAGTTTTAGAACTCGGAAGAATGCAGAATCTGATGACAATACTACTACTACAACTACTACTACTACTACAACTACTACTACTACTACTGCTGCTGCTGCTGCTGCTATTATTATTATTGCTTACAAATGAAGATAATGAAAGCAATTTGTCTTAATGGCATAAGCATTTCCTCAATGAAGCAAAATTGATTAAACTTTGTCAATATGACATGATTCTTCAATTTTGCAGAAAGTTTAAAACTTTAAAAAAAAAAAAAGTAAAGAAAAAAACGAGGAAAAACAAAAGCAACAAAAAAAAAAAGCAGGCGTTGAGGAAGATTTGAAATATTAAAAGAAAATTTAAATAGATAAACCAGAGAATTCTAAAAACAACATCAACATTGATTTATATGAGCCACTGAAATGAAGGGAGGGTCTCTACATGGTCAGTTCAACTTGCAGGAAATAGCAACCAAATATATCCCAACCATGTGGTGTTGAGTTCAGTCCCTCTTTGCACAACACTAGAGGAAAGTGTTGTCTACAAAAGCCTTGTGAGTGGATTTGGTAGGCGGAAACTGAAAGAAACCTGTCGTTCCCCCACAACATACCCATTCCCTCTACCTGTGTACACTCACTACATTCTCTCCACCTTCCATCTTCCATTCTCCTTTAGCAATCTCAAGAACTTACTCACCCACCCATTTAGCCTCTGCAAACCCTGGTACACTTCCAATAGACACTTCCCTATGACTTGGGGGGGGGGGGGCCACCACCACCGTCTCATCTTCACAATCTTCTCTCTCTCTCACCCTACACCTGAAGTAGCCATATTCCATATCTACTGCAAGACATCTTTTTCTGTTCCTTAATACTACTCCCCTTGTCTTGCAAGTTACTTGGTGCCCTTGTCAGTACTGATGCCACATAGAAAGCACCAAGTACATTCTATAAAGGGGTTGGTGTTAAGAAGGGCATCCAGCCAAAGCAAACGGCAGAGCTTGGTGCAATCTTCTGACTTGCCAGTTCCTGTTGAACCATCCAACCCATACCTGGATAGAAAACAGATGATGATGATGATATGTATAGCATGTATGTATGTATGTATAAAGTACATATGTATGTTCTCTTTCTCTTTTTAGTTTAGAGTAAATTTTGACTGGCCACTTACTTGGAAGCAAGGTTGTGAAAGACCTTCAGGACATCTTGCAGATTTTAATAGTCCTATATATCATGTGTGTGTGTATGTGTGTGTACCTTATCTAGACATCATATAATGGTTGTAAATGAGCATCATTGCTATTGTTGGCACTCCATCGCTTACGACGTCGAGGGTTCCAGTTGAAGCAGAATTTCTATGGCCGGATATTACTTCCCCGTGACCAGTACTGATGCCACAGCCTGCTCGTGAAATTAACGTGCAAGTGGCTGAGCACTCCACAGACACGTGTACCCTTAACGTAGTTCTCGGGGATATTCAGCGTGACACAGAGTGTGACAAGGCTGACCCTTTGAATTACAGGCACAACAGAAACAGGAAGTAAGAGTGAGAGAAAGATGTGGTGGAAGAGTACAGCAGGGTCCGCCACCATCCCCTGCCGGAGCCTCATGAAGCTTTAGGTGTTTTCGCTCAATAGACACTCACAACGCCCGGTCTGGGAATCGAAACTGCGATCCTATGACCGCGAGTCCGCTGCCCTAACCACTGGGCCATTGCGCCTCCACATCATTGTTATACACGTGGGGTTGTTCATTTCCAGTCTTCTATGAAAAACATATCTGGTCACGGGGAAGTAATATCCGGCCATAGAAATTCTGCTTCAACAAACTCCATCTGACACATAAAAGCACGGAAAAGCGGGCATTAAACGATGATGATGAAGATTATGATATATCTGTGTTGACCAAATGAAATTTGACAATGTCATTCTAATTCAAATATAAGCATTTTATTACCAAAATCTCAGACAATTTGGTATTAAAATCATTGAAAAATAAACTGTTTGATCATATCATAGTTACTGTATAAAAACATTGAATTTACAACTGCAGATACTGGTGGATATATTGGAATTTCTCTCTAGCATTGCAATGAGTTCTTTAACATACAGATGGATAAATGGTGGAGAGGGCAGACAATTTGAAGAACAAAAAATCTAATTTCAACCAAACCGAATGGTGTTATCTGCAAGGAAACTGGTAAATATAGTCATGGCCTAATATGTTTATCGTGACCATCACCAGGTATTTATCAAAATAGTGTAAGAAAGCAAAAAGAACTGATAAGCGCACACGGAGAGAGTGGAAAATATTAGGAGAGTGCTTAACCAAAGATTATATACATGTGCATGTATCTATGTGTATGTACGTGTACATGTGTGTGTGTGTGTGTGTGTGTGTGTGTGTGTGTGTGTATTACTGTTGTAGAATGATCCATTATCAGTGCTTGGCCAACTGAACACATGTGAGTGAGTTTATGTATGTATGTATATGTGCGTGTATGTGTGTGTGTGTGTGTGTGTGTGTGTGTATACACACACACACACACACACACAAAGAGACAGAGGAACAAAAATTGATAGAGAAAACTAAGAAAGGCAGTCAAACAGCAGAAGAAAAAGCTGTGTTTGTATTTGTATATGTGTATGTATGAATAAATAAATGCACACCACACACACATCTCTATCCCTATATATAAATGTAACACATATATATATATGCACACAAATACACACACCTGATATATGTGTATAAACATATATATGTGCACACAGTTAAAAATGTACGCATGTACAGATGTACATGATCATGTATGTTGTATGTATGCATGTGTATAATTGCGCTGGTATGGACATGTGGTGAGAATGGAGGAGGATAGCTGCGTGAAAAAGTGCCACACCCTAACAGTTGAGGGAACCCGTGGAAGAGGTAGGCCCAGGAAGACCTGGGCTGAGGTGGTGAGGCAAGACCTTCGTACATTGGGCCTCACCGAGGCGATGACTACGGACCGAGACCTTTGGAAATGGGCTGTGCGTGAGAAGACCCGGCAAGCCAAGTAAGATCGTTGCCAGTGCCCCTGGACTGGTTCTTGTGCGGGTGGCACATGAGATGCACCATTTTGAGCGTGGCCGTTGCCAGTACCGCCTGACTGGCTCCTGTAGGATTTTCGAGCGAGATCGTTGCCAGTGCCCCTGGACTGGCTTGTGCGGGTGGCACATAAAAGACACCATTTCGAGCGTGGCCGTTTTCGTGCGGGTGACACGTAAAAGCACCCACTACACTCTCTGAGTGGTTGGCGTTAGGAAGGGCATCCAGCTGTAGAAACTCTGCCAAATCAGACTGGAGCCTGGTGTTGCCATCCGGTTTCACCAGTCCTCAGTCAAATCGTCCAACCCATGCTAGCATGGAAAGCGGACGTTAAACGATGATGATGATGATGATGATATATTTGTTTTGCAAGATTTTTGATGTGAAATCGTGTGTTGAAACAGATGTTGTTGTACTTGGGGATGGTCATATTGCCAGTTTAGCCAATAAAAACAAACGCACTGTATATTTGGTGTTAATTTGCTTCAGCTTTATATTACATTAATCTTAATCTTATTTCGGCCATAAGATTAAGATTAATGTAATATAAAGCTGAAGCAAATAAACACCAAATATACAGTGCGTGTGTTTTTATTGGCTAAACTGGCAATATGACCATCCCCAAGTACAACAATATATATATATATATATATATATATATATATATATATATATATATATATATATATATATATATATATATATATATATATATATTATGTACAGATATGGCCATGTGGCTTAGAAGTTCACATTGCAATCAAAACAGTCCATGTTCACTCCCATTACAAAGCACTTTTGACAAATGTCTTTCTCTATTCCTTCAGATCAAACCAACCCTTTGCCAGTGAAACTACACTGATCTAAACTGAGGCAGGTCATCTGGGGAGGGACGGAACCTGGTTGAATTCAAACAACCAGCTTCGTCAAAAATTGTGCCATGCTAATTGTGCCAATAGGCTAGATTATGGGTAAATGTGTTTGTGGAATACTCAGCCACTGATATGATAATACAATAAATAAGTGCTTTGTAAGTAACTGATTGAACTGGAATATTTACTGTTGAAACCAACAGACGATTGGCCTATTTATACATACATACATATATATACATATAGCTAGCTAGATAGATAGATAGATATGTATGTATGTATATACACACACAGATATATACACATACACAGACATAAACATACCTAAATATACACATATATACACACACATATATACATCTACATTTATGTACACGCATATATATATATATATATATATATATATATATATACATATATGTATTGCACACATATATGCATATGTAGACATAAACATATATGCATACACACATACATACACACACACACACACACACATATATATATATATATATATATATATATATATAAATAAATACACACAAACAGATACATATATATACACACGCACACACACACACACACAAGCCACACATATAGGTGTGTGTGTGTGTATGTTTTTGTGTCATTTCAAGCCAAGCAAACAATGAATAAACATTCATCTCATTCATACATCATTTATACAAAACTAATTTGTGTATCAGTGCGAGACAGGTGCAATTTTTGCTTGTGTGTATGTTTTATCGACTGTGACATCATTTAAACATATTTATCATCCAGAAGATAACACACACAAATATATACGTGTGTGTGTGTGTGTGTTGGCAAGTAGATGGCTAATAAAATTGGTGCGTTAAATAAAAAAAATATCTCCCGGTATTTAGTCAGCCGAGATACATCACTTAGGTGAATTTAGCCATTCAATAAAATAAGTACCGGATATGTTGTTAGTGGAATTGATATAAAAACTGACTGAAACCCTTCAAGGTGGTGCCTAATCATGGCTACCAGCCAAGAACAAAAACTAGTGAAAGAATAAAATCAATCCTGAGGTGCATTCCAGAAGTTTTAGGACATTTTGAGGTGAGGCAGTTATGGCTGTCCAAGAACATTGTAATTTTAGCACAGCAATCCCATTGCATTCCAAAACCAACCTGTGATAGAAAATCCGCAAAGTAGAAACAGTACTGTACCGTATATATTTTTAAAATTATTTTTATAATTTATTTTATTATAAATGCAAAACAACACCACAGAGGAGTCACCATAAACTTAAATAATAAACCGCAATCGGTTAGCCGCAATATGGCGGGGGATTACTGTATATCATTACGTTACATCCAATAAGCTGATTTGCCAAATTTTGTTATTCCAGACTGAAAGAGACAAGCTGTAACAAGACTTTGAATGTACAGTGTTTACTCTTTTACTTGTTTCAGTCATTTGACTGTGGCCATGCTGGAGCACCGCCTTTAGTCGAGCAAATCGACCCCAGGACTTATTCTTTGTAAGCCTAGTACTTATTCTATTGGTCTCTTTTTGCCGAACCGCTAAGTTACAGGGACGCAAACACACCAGCATCGGTTGTCAAGCTATGCTGGGGGGACAACCACAGACACACAAACACACACACACACATATATATATATATATATATATATATATATATATATATACATATATACGACGGGCTTCTTCCAGTTTCTGTCTACCAAATTCACTCACAAGGCTTTGGTCGGCCCGAGGCTACAGTAGAAGATACTTGCCCAAGGTGCCACGCAGTGGAACTGAACCCGGAACCATGTGGTTGGTAAGCAAGCTACTTACCACACAGCCACGTTTATTAATTCTCTGAAATTATTAAATGTCTCTCCTGAAAAAGTCTCAACATTTCTAGAATGCACCTTGTATTACTTTAAGCAATCTAACCAATGAGCCATTTGGAACTACCAAGCTGCTACAGTAGTAGTAGTAGTAGTAGCAGCAGCAGCAGTAGTAGTAGTGGTGGTCGTGATAGTAGTCAGATGAAACATGAAAATGAATTATTAAAGTGGCCTGTCACAATTATGCTGGTCATTCATTGTTTGATAATGTTATCATCATAAATATCATATTTTCATGCATTAAGGACTGCTTTCTCTTATCGAAGACAATTACGATATTGGCAATATTGAAGAATGAACCCCGCCCTTGATTGGCACCACTGCCACCTTGCACTCCACTTGTGCCTGGTCTCTGCCACCCATGCTCCAACTTTTGTGTGTGTGTGTGTTTTGCTGTGTTTTAAAACCACTGTCGTTATTTAGCCCCAAGCCAAACCTAATCAAGCAAACCTAAAATGAAAACTGTTTTGTGTTGAAGCCTGTCCCTTGCGTGTGTGTATACGAGGCGGGGGGGGGGGGGGGCTGAATAAAGTTTCTGGCTTTGAGCAAAAGAAAATACGAGATGATCAGTTAATTATGATTTTATTCAAGATATTCCCCTCTCAGACTCACACACTTATTGCAGGGGTCCTTCAGTTTTTCTAAGCCCTGTAAAAGAACTCAGAAGGTTGGGCCTCCAGCCAGGCCTTTCACGATACCCTTAAAACCAGGAACTTTTCAGCACCCCCTTGTGTGGGTGTGTGTATAAATTAATTTCAGATATTCTCATTTTAAACATCATCTCTGGCTAATTGTTGAGAGGACATTGGTGATGCCTTGGCAGAGGCTTGCGCCCTCTGAGCATTATTATTATTATTATTATTATTATTATTATTATTATTATTATTATTATTATTAAGGTGGCAAGCTGGCAAAATGATTAGCAGTATTTCACCTGTCGCTATGTTCTGAGTTTGAATT
>NC_142953.1:25206982-25254482 GCF_046866305.1 Octopus bimaculoides | reverse complement strand
CATGCACATATGCATGTGTGTGTGTGTGTGTGTGTGTTCTATCAAATTCATAAAAACTGATTTACTGCTGACATCAAACAGCAAAATCTAAAACAAAAATCACACACACACAAAAGACTGCTACAGAGTTATTTCTTGAATGAAGAAACAATTTTCTTTGTGATTTATCTGTAAAAAAAAATAAAACCTATAGAACTGCTGACATTGGGGAGAAGAAATTAGCTAAAACTCCACCAAAACAACAACCAATGCGAATAACATCCCCTACAAAGAAGAATTACTCCCATTATTTGTTTGCTAATGTATTTCAGATATTTATAATGTATTTCAGACATATTTATATTATTTCGTCAGTAAAACTTTCCTACTCTTCCGCATCTCCCGCTTTCCTCCCTGTGCTTTTCTCGTGTGTAATTTACTAGAATGACTTTCAACAACAAGAATCAGGATTTGTAAGGCAGCATTGTTGATTTGGTTGGAATTAATTCAGCCATTAGAGAAAAAGAACATCAAAGAATTCCGTTGACAGAAGCAAAGCAGAGAGAGAGAGAGAGAGAAAGAGAAGGGGAAAGAGAGAGAATAGACAAATGAAATGAAATCCAATACAATTTTTCTAAATGGGCAGTATGTCATATGGAATTTTATTAGCAGCAAATTCTAGTGCCTTAACAAAGCCAAACGGAATTGGATTTTGTTGTTTGTTTTTCCTTTAGGAGCATCGACTCTACAAACAACAAAAACACAAATGTTCTTCGATGTTTGTAACATGTTACAAATCCTAACGCAGACACTAATCAGGACCAATTATCATAAAATAAAAAATCTATGAAACAAAAACAAAAAAAAATATATTTGAAAATAAAAAAAAATACATTCAAAAGCATTGAAATCCCTACATTTTATTTTTAATCTGAAACAAATCTAACAGCACATGCACAGATTCACAGACGTCCTGTCCTATACACCAGGAGTCTGGCCAACAACACAAGTATCACTCAGCCCTCTACTATCTGATACTTGACAACCAGTGTTATTTGGTAAAAAAAAAAAAAACCACAAGAATAAGAACCAGATTTCAAAACAGAAATAGGTACTGAAGTTGATTTATTTGACTAAATCCATTGAAGGTGACGCTCCAACATGAAAACAATCCCATAATTGAAATAAGTAAAGGAAGATTTGTCATGCAATGCTAAGGGACAAATACACACACACACACACCAATGGGCTTCGTTGAGTCTCTGTCTACACAAGGCCTTGGTTGGACCGCCATGCAGTGGGAAGAAAACTCCTTACCACAAAGCCACCCCTGCACACACACATATATACTCTTTTACTTGTTTCAGTCATTTGACTGTGGCCATGCTGGAGCACCGCCTTTAGTCGAAGAAATCGACCCCAGGACTTATTCTTTGTAAGCCTAGTACTTATTCTATTGGTCTCTTTTGCCGAACCGCTAAGTTACGGGGACGTAAACACACCAGCATTGGTTGTCAATCAATGTTGGGGGACAAACACAGACACAGAAACTAATACACACACATACATATATATATATATATATATATATATATATATATATATATATATACGTACATATATACGACGGGCTTCTTTCAGTTTCCATCTACCAAATCCATTCACAAGGCTTTGGTCAGCTCGAGGCTATAGTAGAAGACACTTGCCCAAGATGCCACGCAGTGGGACTGAACCCAAAACCATGTGGTTGGTAAGCAAGCTACTTACCACACAACCACTCCTATATATATATAGTAATGCAAAAAATATAAGAAACTAAGTTGAGTTTGGGTGCTGAAGAAAATTCATTGAGCTTTGTTGAATCCCTGAATTCTATAAAAGGAAAAATTGAGGACAGAGTGGTTGGGAATAGATGTACAGTCACTACACTGACTAGAAAAAAATTAAATATAATAATAAATGGATATAGAAAATACACTTCCATGGGAAAAGACCATGTGGATTATTAAAATTGTTAAATAAAGCAAGCAAGCACATGATTAAATTGTAAAACAAAATCATATTAAAAGTGTACGTTATATTCATGTGAAGGTGTTAACTATAAAGTATAAAAGTCTTACAAGGAAAATTGAACAAGGAAAATGTTTGTAGGAAATTTGTGGGTGCGTGAGAGGAGAGCAGGAAATTTATTGAATTAAATATGCAGGCGATTAAATTGTATTAAAAAGAACACATTCATAAGGGAGTTAACTGAATGTGTGTGAAAATATTTAAATAAGGGGAGCTTTTTTTTTTTTTGTTTTTGTTGGTGAAGCAGAAACAAGGGAACCAAGAAGAAGAAGAAAAAGAGAAATAAGTCTTGATAGAATTCAGTAAAGTCAAATTGATTTTAGAGTTATTGATTAAGGTTTATAATGAGCCAGGAAATACTTAGGAGCATGTTTACAAGGAGATAAAAAGTGGAAATCTTATTCCTTAAAACAGCTGGTTTCTTTAAGTTGATTTTACATTGGTTGAGTAGTTTGCTTCCAAACATCACGGTTTGAGGTTCAGTCCCACTGTGTGACACTTTGGGCAAGTATCTTCTGCTATAGCCCCATGGCAGACAATGTTTTATGAATGGATTTGGTAGATGGAAACCATCATAAATACACACACACACATATATATGTAGAAAGAGAGAGAGAGAGAGAGAGAGAAAGAGAGAAATCCTAAAAACTAAGAACAAACACAATAAAACAACAACACAAGGATGTGGTACATGTAAAGTTTTAACAGACGCTCAGGGAAGGAAAGAAGAGTGGTTTAACGTTTCAACCGAAGCTCTCCTTCAGAAACGGAGGAAAGTCCAATGGAAAAGGAAGATGGAGGAAAAAAAAAATTGCCAAAGATTCACAGACATGTGTGTGTGTGTGTGTGTGCGTATATATATATATATATATATATATAATACAAAGAATATATATACATGTATACACACATATATGTACATACTTACATCTACATGTGTATATATATGCATATCAGGGTACAGGACATTAGAACAATAAACTACAGACAACGGAACGAACACATAGGAAAACGGAAAGCCACTTGGAATATCCCTTCATCAGCTGTCTCTATTCTATCTAGACGTTTCGAAGATAAGACAGAACGTACTCTAGAATAGTCAACCCACTACACAGAGGATTCCAAGGTGGCAAACACAAACCAAGACAGGAAAAAATGGACAGTGAAAACAACATTCAAAAGCCGTACGGCCAAACGCAAATCTGAGGCAGAACGCTAGTAGTTCGTCTTGCCTTCACAGCGGCTGGAGTGAAAAGAAAGTTGACCACAGGTCACACGAGAGCAGAGAGGATGGTGGAGGGAGGAAGTGGAACAAGGAGGAAGGGACAGAAGGGTATAGCAGTGATATATATATATATGTCTTTTACTTGTTTCAGTCATTAGACTTACTCTCGTACTTATTCTATCAGGGTCATTTGCCAAACTGCTAAGTTACAGGGATGTAAACACACTTACACTGGTTGTCAAGCAGCGATGGGATCAAAACATGGACACAAAGACACACAAACAGATATATATATATATAAATATACAATGGGCGTTTTTCAATTTCCATCTACCAAGTCCACACACAAGGCTTTCGTCAGCCCAGAGCTATATAGTAGAAGATACTTGTCCAAGGTGCCACACAGTGGGACTGAACCCAGAACCATGTGACTGGAAAGAAAACTTCTTACCACATGAGCATGCCTGTAGATTTAAACTGTACATGAACAACAAAAATTCTTATAAAACTCTTTTTCGCAAATCTACAGACGAAAGCATCCCGTGCCCATATATTTCCACGAACGTTTGACTAGTAGAAACACAATCATGACTGGAAAAGATATAGAATGTAATATGTATTTCAATAAGCTTGATTTTATTTTCATGTGTCTCTTCAGTTTAGCTCCACACATACATTATACGATATGATATTATAGAGAAGAGACAGAGGGAGAGAAGGAAGGAGACAGAGATGTATTCTCAAGACACAAATCAAAATAATTCCCGATACACATACCACTTTATGTAATGGAGAATGTGCACAGCATTGTAAAACGAGCTGCTACAGATGAATAATGGTTCCAAAAACAAGGAAATTGCCATTAGTGTGAATGAACAAAAAAGAAAATGTTATTCCCTTAGTGAAGGGAAAACTTAATAACTAAAAGTATGGTTTTACAACACCAAATGGAAGCAATCCAGACTGGAAGAAATTAAAATAAAATTAACAGAACAAACGAACAAGAGAGAGAAAACGTTATGGTTTATACGAATCTATATAGATTACACACACACACAAACATAATAGTAATAATAATGGTTTCAAAATTTGGCACAAGACCAGAAATTTTAGGGGTAGGGGTAAGTAGATGACATTGATCCCAGAAATTAACTAGCACTTATTTTATCGACTCCAAAAGGTTAAAAGGCAAAGTCAACCATGGCAGAATTTGAATTCAGAATGTGAAGACGGGTGAAATGTTGCTAAGCATTTTTCCCAGCATGCAAATGCTGCCGAACCCCACTAACAAGACTTTGGTCAACGTGAGGCTATAGTAGAAGACACTTGCCCAATGTGTCATGCAGTGGGATTGAACCCAGAACCATGTGGTTGGGAAGCTAGCTTTATACCACACAACCACAAAGAAAAAATAACATCCAATACACTCTGTAAAGAAGTTGGCCTTATGAAGGGCATCCTGCTGAAGAAACCAAGAAACCTTTCCAAAACAGACACGCATTAAAGGAAGACACGCATTAAATGATGATGATGATGACACATATACAACTGAGTAAACAAACGGCAGAGAAACTACTCAGTACATGTAATAGAGTATATTTGTTTGAGACTGATGACTCACTTCACTACACCATTGTAGAAGAGGAGCAAAGATGACAAGAAAACGAGTAGAGACAGCGTGAATAATCAGCCTCAAATAAACACACATACACACACACATAGATATACACACACAAACATATTCATATATATATATATATATATATATATATATATATATATATATATATATATATACTAGCAGCTAAGCCCGGTTTCACCCGGTCAGAGAGCGACGCGAAGAGAGAAACAAAGACATTAAAAAGACGAAGAAGTGGATACGAAGTGGATACGAAGTGGTGTTTGGGTGACGGATCTTGGTAGAAAAAAAAGAATGTCATGGTGAGTTAGTAAGGAGAGCAAAGCAAGACTGGACTTACGTGGGCTGACAGGACGCTGAAAAAATTGCCGAGTTGAAATTGGAGCAGTTGAAGTTGCCGTTGTTATCATTAGAGTGCCTCTTGGGAGACAACATTCTTTGTCCTTTCCTCAGGTGCACAAATAGAAAGACCCTGGAGACAGCCAACATACAGTTGTGCATGTGAGAATACTTGCTCTGTCAGATTCAAACCAACCGCTTGCACTGATTGTCCCTGCGCCTTGTTGATTGTCATGGGAAAGCAGTTTGATGGGAAATTGCATCTGTTTAAACTTGTAGGTCGTATCGGAGTGGGTAAGGGACATGGGAGTTATAAGTATGTCTTAGCCAGCGGCCGGTTCATTCACGATTGTTGCCTACAGAACTCGGGAGCACAATTTTTTGATAATCATCCGCGTACCATTGCACATTATTGGAGCATCTAAATTCCTTAGCAGCATAATTGGTGCACCAACTTTCAGATGTAGTTCGTGAACTGGTAGTTCTGCGGGTTCCCCCTTTTGTCAGATTTGTCATGGGCTGGCCAGTCTATCTCAGATACATGGGAAGCTGGATTAAATTTTTCATCAACACAGGGGAGCCGAAATAAATTTTTTCAATATCCAAGGGAAGCCAAATCGCGAAAAAGGTTGAGAAATGCTGATCTATAATGATGGTTTTTATTTAGGCACATCGTATAAGTAATTATAATGAATTGCTTAATATAAAGAAAAGTATGTTTTTTCAAGCAAATACAGTTAGAAAAAATATTTACCATTTCAAGTCATCACTAAAAACAAAGCTCATCAATTTTTGAATGAAATAATAATTTTATTCTTTTATTTTAAGTTGTAAATTTTGCCCAAGAAATAAAGCAAATAATCACCAAATGCATTGTTAAAAATCTGAAACTCGATAGCAAATATCTCCAAATTGATTAGAAATGCATAAATTTAATAATAACAATGTTTTTGAGATTCCGGTTCGAATGACATGAGTGTTTTTGTTTCACTTTTGACACGTAATACTTAAATAGTGGAGGAGATATGATGTTGCTGTGGGCTGGAAGTATGCAAGAAGTTAACATTTTTTTTTTACTAAAACACAACCGGGACCCTAAGTAAGGCATGTGTAAAATTTGAATGAAATTGGTTGTGTAGTTCTGGAGTTTTAGGGATTCACACAGACACACACACACACAGAGACATACATTCTCAATTTTATATATGTATAGATTACCAGTAGGGTATATAATATACTTCATTAATTATATCTTACTTTAGTTAATACTTATATTTATTAACTATGAAGGAACTACATGTGTTTCAGTATTGGAAGATTACAATATACATATACACAACTGTATACCCATATATATACATATATAAATGCATATATGAAATCATCAGATTTACAATCATTCCAACACATCTTCAGGTTCTATTTCAAAATATTATATATCTAATTTTACATCCCTTTTAAAAATAAGCAATACAATTAAACATTAAAGATTAAAAACTAAGAATTAAAAATTAAGAATAAAAATTATACTTTGTAATATTAAGAATTAAAATTTATATATTATACATTATAAATATGAATTAGCATATATATCAATCATGTAAAATCAAGTATATGTCAAATACAGAATGTGAGATATAAGATTAAACATCAGAATAAAAATGTCTGTCTTTAAATGTGATATATAACAAGAAAAATTCAAATACATATCTTCCTTTTTTGCTGGTACTAAAATGGTGATTTGAGGAAGAAGATCGCAGGGAACTACGGGTATTTATAAGTGATTAGTACCAAGGTATTTATAAGTGATTAGTACATAGTTTTAATTTCAAAATTATCCTTTATTATTATTTTCAAATTTACCTATATTGGGAAGTATATATAATTTGTTATTATATAATTTTAGTAATATTTAATTCATATATTTATTTCATTTAAATTATTGCATTATTTTTTATTTTTTATTTATTTAAAAAAAAAATTATTTATATAGTCTATTCAAGTGCTTTAGAAATAAAATTGTGTGGTTATTTGATTCAGGAGTTAGGGGTTCAATACTTCATTTTACTAAATGTAAAATTACTTCAGTGCCAGTCTTATGGTTTTATTGGAAACTATATTTGAATAACTATTGTCCTTTTTAAAAACCATTTTTACTATTTTAAGTGTCTCCTTAATAATATTAGTCATAACTTGATCCCAATACAGAATAATTAACCATATAATATCTTTTTTATTCTTCATATTTTTATATTATCACTAGCAGTATAACCCAACCTTGTCCGGGTGTGACTTATTACGCCATCTACGATAAGTCTTGCTAGGTGAAAATCAACTAAAAAAGAAAGCCTTACAATGAAAAAACCCTTATGATGTAAATATGTTCATAATTCAAAAGACAATGAAATTAATAGGGAAAGTCTGAAGGCTGTTTTGCGTAAAATTATTAAGCGTAACATTATTAAGCGTATGTAAATTTCATCCGTCTAATTGGCTATAGAAATGCTTGTGAAAACAACTTTTTGCGCTGCCCTGATTATACATTGCAGGGTAATCCCTTTTCGCAGGAGCTAGGACGGCAATTTCTGATGAAGCAATTGCTGGCGATCTGTTGCTACACAGTTTTGCCAGAATTCTATCAGATTGGACAGATGTTGATGCACCATTTTGCATTATGTTCAAAGTAGCTTCTGGAATGTCATTTTAAACTGGTTGCTTCCTTTCCCCAGCAAGCTCTCTTCTTTGGAGGCATAATCTATGTATATATTAAACAGAACAACAAAAGTTATAATAGATGGCAGGGTTGGTACTTTTCACATATCTGTAATTTTTCAGATTAACACCCGCACGATTACCCAACCCTAATCCTAAACCTAATCTTAACACTAACCCTAACATTAACCCTAAACCCTAACCCTGACCCTAAAACCGTAACACTAATCCTAACCGTAACCCTAAACCCTAAACCTGACCCTAAAACCCTAACCCTAACACCCTAGTGAAAATCGTGGTATATTTACAAAATATTGACGAACATGAGTTATATTTTACTGAATGATTGTGTACTTGCACGTGTATGCGTTTGAGAGAGCAAGAGAGGAAGAGGTAGGGAGAAAGGGCTAGAGGTAGTTAAAAGTTTTCTTATGACGGCTTCTCTTCACTGCCTATTACTTCATTAGAAATCTATGGATGCACTTACGCACATAATAGAGGAAAATTAAACAAATATTGACGACTTGCTCCGAAACACCACCGAGTGGGGAACACTTCTCAAAAATAACCTGCAGTTGTTTCCTTCAAAATTCCTACATGCTTGAAATGTACATACATCAAGGTATATTCGTAGAAAATTTCACGAAGAAATATTCATTTTTCCTGGAAGTTAAGAGGAATTTAAGTGGAATTTCCGAAAATTGTCCACCACCCTCCTCCCAAAACACTTTCACTGAACATTTTTGTATATTCGGAATCTACATAATAAATAGTATATGCATAGAAAATTTCATTAAAAAATATTCATTTTTCTGAAAGTTATGACCTTCCAAAGTCGGTGGGTACAACTCTGTAGTTATGCCACATTGACGAACGTGAATGATTGTGTTTACTTGCACGTGTATGCGTTTGCAAGAGCGAGAGAGGAAGAGAGGAAGAGGGGGAGATAGAGAACGGGAGCAATGTGTATGTTGTTGTCACAGATTACGTATGTGTGGTTGTGTGTGTTTTTACGTATCAATGTTATGAAAAATAGGTAAAGAATACTGAGAAGAAAGTTTAATCTATGACGTTGTATGTATCACTTTCTCTCTCTGTTGAGCGCGTGTGTAAGAACGCTGTCCCAGGTAGAAGGGAAGAAATATAAAAGTTGCTAGAAACAACAGTCAAATCTCCCTTAAATCACACAAAGTAAACGGAATTTTAAAAATCTAATTACTGCACTGGAAAGTTCACATCGAGAAAATTCCATTGATGTAAAAATGTTTACAAAAAAGTGGAAAATGTGGATTTCTATAAACTTTTAAAAAGGCTTCACACAGACACACAACTTCAGCTTTATATATTAAGATATATATATATATATATATATATATATATATATATAGAGAGAGAGAGAGAGAGAGAGAGAGAGAGAGAGAGAGAGAGAGAGAGAAAGAGAGACTTACACATACATGAGCAAACATTCACACACATATATACACACATGTACACATATATGCAGATACATACACACAAATATATATAAATACTAATACACATGTGCACATACAAACTCATATATATACATACATACACACTCATACATATATACATATATACATACACACACACACACAATTTACAATAAAGACACAATGCCATAAAAATCTTCCAGTATCAAACGGCACGGTTAAATGACATTCTGTCTTAACTAGATATACACACACACATACGTGTGTGTGTGTGTGTGTGTATATATATATATATATATATATACACACACACACACACACACACACACACTATAAACAATATGTGTCAGTTCAATGATGCCAACTTTGGTTTTTCAGCACATTTAACATATTTCCATTTTGTTTACTACAATGTAATCCATGGAAAGGGTAAGGCAGCAGGGAGCTGAGGGGGGAGGGCAGATTTTTAAAAAAAGTTTTAAAAAAAAAAGAAAAAAAAATTTATTGTTTTCGTTTCTACCAAGAATTTCTAGCAAAAATCTTCAGAGTTTTAGAATATGTATACAGATTGATCATCATCATCATCATCATCATCAACATCATCATTATTATTATTATTTTCATTCACTCCTAACCTGCACCTCCACTGAAGGCGGAGGTATGGATGAATGGATGGATGGGTGGGTAAGTAGGGTGAATATTATGACTCAGAAATGTTTTACTTCCCCACCACCACCACCACCACCACCACCACCATGACCCCTTCTTCACTACTCTTTCTATGGCTCTACACCCCCCGACCCCGTACTGATTTATACATCCATGAATGAGTTATTCTGATAGTTATTCACTGACTGAAAGAGGATTACACTGGATTTTAAAATATTAAGAAAACAAAAAGAAAAAATTTCTTAATTCCCCCTCACCTCCTTCCCCCTCCACCCCACCCACCACCACCAGAAGTAGAAGCAGGAATAAAAATACAATGAAATGAAATAATACCTAGAAAAATGATTTTCTCTTTTGACATTACGTAATCCCCACCAACACACCCACACACCCCCAACTTGGCATCTCCACTTTTAAGAAGACAAAAATCGCAGGAGGAGGGAGAGATGGGAAATTTAAAATGGTTGGCATGCAGGGGGGGGAGGGTGATATCAATGAAAAACTTGTTGGCCCTGTAAGATGTTGCTGTTTGTAGGAAAGTATCAAGTACCATCAGATAACGACTAGATTTTCCTAAATAAGTTAACACAGCAAAGGTGAATCAAGTCTGGCAATGAACATGGCTCAGCCCTGTGTCCCTTTTTTTCCTGTCTGCCAACTGAAATTGAAGAGACTAACTTCAACCACAGCCTAATTATAATTTTATTCAACATATTCCCTTCTCAGGTGGAGGCGCAATGGCCCAGTGGTTAGGGCAGTGGACTCGCGGTCATAGGATCGCAGCTTCGATTCCCAGACCGGGTGTTGTGAGTGTTTATTGAGCGAAAACACCTAAAGCTCCACGAGGCTCCAGCAGGGGGTGGTGGCGAACCCTGCTGTACTCTTCCACCACAACTTTCTCTCACTCTTACTTCCTGTTTCTGTTGTGCCTGTAATTCAAAGGGTCAGCCTTGTTACACTGTGTCACACTGAATACACTCGAGAACTACGTTAAGGGTACACGTGTCTGTGGAGTGCTCAGCCACTTGCACGTTAATTTCACGAGCAGGCTGTTCCGTTGATCGGATCAACTGGAACCCCCGACGTTGTAAGCGGCGGAGTGCCAACAACAACATTCCCTTCTCAGATTCACACACTTATTGTAGGGGTCCTTCAGTTTTTTCTAAGCCCTGTAAAAGAACTCGGAACGTTGGGCCTCCTCCAACCAGGCCTTTCATGATATCCTTAAAGCCAGGAACTTTTCAGCCCCCCCCCTTGTGTGTGTGAGTGTGTGTATGTGTAAATGAGGGGGTGCTGAAAAGTTCCAGGCTTTCAGTAAAAGAAAATACAAGAGGATCAGTTAATTTATGAGTTTATTCAACATATTCCCCTCCCAGATTCACACACTTATTGCAGCAGTCCTTCAGTTTTCCTAAGCACTGTAAAAGAACTTGGAAGGTTGAGCCTCCTCCAACCAGGCCTTTTGCAATACCTTTAAAGCCAGGAACTTTTCAGCACTCCATTGTATATTTGGACCAGATTTCCAGCCTGACGATAGGATAACCCAGCAGTTCTCAACTAGGGTTGAGGGTTCAGTAGAGTAAAAAATAGGAACCAAAAGAGGTCCACGTGCAAAAAGTGGTTGGGAACTATTCTCTTACTTTGCTCATCATCATCATCATCATCATCATCATCATTATCATTTAACATCCACTTTTCCATGATTGCATGGGTCAGACAAATTTGTTGAGGCAGGTTTTCTACAGCCAGATTCCCTTCCTGTTGCCAACCATCACCTATTTCCAAGCATGGTAATATTTCCCCTTGGTCAGACATGTTTTCATAGAACAAAAGTGGGAACAAACAACATCGTATATATTTTGCCAGTATAGAAAAATGGACATGATGATGGCAACAGGCACAGAGGGGTAGAGCTACGGACTCTAGTAGGACTTAAATTTGACATCATTAAACTTTTGACATTTAAACCGGCCATATCCGGCCCAAATATTCTACCTGTTTTATGTACTGGCTTTCTTACTTTTTATTTGTTTCAGTCATTTGACTGTGGCCATGCTGGAGCACTGCCTTTAGTCGAGAAAAGCGACCCGAGGACTTATTCTTTGTAAGCCTAGTACTTATTCTATCGGTCTCTTTTTGCCGAACTGCTAAGTTACGGGGACGTAAACACACCAGCATCGATTGTCAAGCGATGGGGGGGGGGGGGGACAAACACAGACACACAAACACACACACACACACATATATATACACGATGGGCTTCTTTCAGTTTCCGTCTACCAAATCCACTCACAATGCTTTGGTCGGCCCGAGGCTATAGTAGAAGACACTTGCCCAAGTTGCCACAAAGTGGAACTGAACCCGGAACCATGTGGTTGGTAAGCAAGCTACTTTCCACACAGCCACTCCTGTGCCTATGACTAGTCATATTCAGCCTCTCGCACCTACCCTACAATGTCCTTCTAAAAATAAACAAGCACAACATTGAAATCTCAACCCAAAAAGATAATGCATGATTAATTCAAAACAATGTGAATAAATAAACATTACATTTGACAAAATAATCTGAATGCTAAAGGGTTAAACCAAACACAGGTTGCTAGGTCTTAGACTGGTTGATGGTGGGAAGGAAAAAGAAACCAAACCACAACCAATAGGTTATCCCAGTAGTTCTCAACCACTTTTTTTTACCTGTGGACCCCTTAGATTCCTATTTTACTCTACAGAACCCTTATAGCTATTCACTGTTTATAATTTAATATTATAAAGAATCATAAAAAATTGTTATAATATTCTGTGTATTGTAGAAGTATAACCAATTTATTGCTCATAAACTTTAACAAAATCTTATGTGGACTCCAAGGGTCATGTAAACCCCTCAAGAGCCATGAGGACCCCAGTTGAGAACTACTGCATTATCTACATTATTTACATTTGACGAATATTTGTCCTCATCTTGTTTGTTGTTAACACAACGTTTCAGCTGATATACCTTCCAGCCTTCATCAGGTGTCTTGGGGAAATTTCAAAATTTCAACTCCCACCATCCATACAGTGTAAAGAGAGGGATTGCTCAGTGCCTAAAATATCATGCAAAGAATATAAGTAGCGATCGTGATACCCACCACGAAGAAATGATCAAGCTCAATAATGATCTGTTAAGCAACAACTACTCCAAAAGTATACAATCCACTCCGATTATGAAGAAGAGAGAGGATGAGGTCAATACACTGTCCACAGTCTCTGTCTACCCTATGTGAAAGGCCTCTCCGAAAAGATACAAAAGATTTGCAGCCCATATGACATCAGGACAGTATTCAAGAGTAATACAGCACTTTGCAAATATCCCCTTCAGGTAAAACCACCAATAGAAGAGAATATGACCAAAGACTGCGTGTACTCCATCCCGTGCAGCTGTGGTAGGTTATACAAAGGCGAAACACTCTGCCCCCTCAAAATAAAGGTAGAGGAACATCGCAAAGCTGTGACACGAGGAGATAGTGATAAATCGGGTATAGCTGATCATGTATGGAAAAATGGAGACCACCTCCCCCTGTGGGATGAAGTTAAAATAATAGACAGAGAACACCACTGGAAAATACGAAAACTAACAGAAGCAGCACATATGCTAGGAGACAACAACCTCCTAAGCAGACCGAGTGCAGATATGAACAGCATATGGGAACCGGTATTAAGGAAGGATAGAAGAATATTAGATTTATAAGCCCTAAAAATTCACTCATAATTGCCCACGGAGCATATGGCATAGTGGTTAAGAGCATGGGCTACTAACCCCAAGATTCCGAGTTCAATTCCAAGCAGTGACCTGAACAATAATAATAATAATGATAATAATAATAACATAAAAAAATACCTTTGGAATGAGAACCTAGGTTCGAAATTTCCCCAAGACACCTGATGAAGGCTGGAGGGTATATCAGCCGAAACATTGTGTTAACAACAAACAAGATGAGGACAAATATCCGTCAAATGTAAATAATGTAAATAATGTACATAATTCCTCATCTCTTAAATATAGAACTGTACTGCATTATCCTATCTTCAGACTGGAAATCTGATCCAAACATATGGGAAAGGGTGCTGAAAAGTTCCTGGCTTTGAAGGTATCATGAAAGGCCTGGTTGAAGGCCCAGGCATCTGAGTTCTTTTACAGGGCTTAGAAAAACTGAAGGACCGCTGCAATAAGTGTGTGAATCTGAGAGGGGAATATTTTGAATAAAATCATAATTAACTGACCCTCCTGTATTTTCTGTTACTCAAAGCCAGGAACTTTTTAGCACCCCATTGCATACCTTCAACAGATTGAAGACTTGCTCTAAAAGCACCCACAGGCCAGGTGGTGGTATTAAAAATCAGGTGATAGATTAAGCTTACCATCCGAGAACAGGAATGGTCTATTCAAAGGGCTCCTGCACACTTACATCATCACTTTAACACTCACTTTTCCATGCACGCTCACATATATACACAAAAGGCTTCTTTCATTTGCCATTTACCAAATCCACTCACAAGGTTTTGGTCAGCTTGAGGCTATAGTAGAGGATAGAATTTGAGGTGGATTTTCTATAACTGGATGCCCTTCCTATCACCAATGCTCAGTTTCTGAGCAAAGTAATATTTCCCCAGAAGATTGGAAACAAAGGATGCCACTTGCCTGTTGGCGATACGTGATGTCAAGGCAAGGAGACAGTCACACACACACACAATCATATTTATACAAAAGGTTTCTTTCACTTTCCATCAACCAAATCTACTCACAAGGTCTTGGTCAGCCTGGGGGCTATATCAGATGACATAGGCTAAAGCGCAATGCAGTGAAACTGAACCCAAAACCATGAGATTAGGAAGCAAACTTCTGACTGCACAGCCACGCTTGCTTCAATTACAATCTACCATTTCCATTCACAAGGCTCAGAAGGAATTGTCTTGAGGCTATCAAAGAATACACTTTGCTAATAGGTGCTATGCGGTGGATTGAATCAGAAATCTTGAGATTAGAAAGCTAACTGCTTTACCACTCACTGATTTATTTGCCCATACAAGAATTTACCAAGGAATTCTTAAATTGGATTCCATAGAAATATCATTAGCTGTTTGATTTTCTAAATATAAAAGATACTTTGAAATCTAGATACAAAACCATGATTAATAATGCCAAAAATGAATCATATCTTATACACACACACTAACATGTATGTATGTATGTGTGTATTGAAACATACAGCCATAGGCTATAATTGATGACAGAAATATAAAATACTCACACACACACACACACACATATATAGATACATACTTGCATATGTATACACACACACACAAATATCATACATTTCTGCCGTTATCAGTAATAGTTCTATATCTATATTTCATATATACTCACATTTGTGTGCGTGTGTGTGATTATATACACACACACACACACACACATACATACATACATACATACATACAAACACACTGAGGTACAAATATGAAACAGATTGATAGTAATAAAATTACAGAAATTAATCAATTAATCTGTTTAATGTGACAGTAAATGAAACTTCTAATGAAGATTATTTATATATATTTACTTTAATCACCTAGGGGGAGGGCAAGAAAATAGGCATCATAGATAAACCATCCAGATATTCATTATTCATTAAGAGAATTGGTTGCAATTAAAACAGACTCTCCCTTCCCCGACCCCACACTCTCTCTCTCTCATTCAAACTCTTTATTTCTTTTGTGCTTTGACAAAGAAACCAGAATGGATATAATTCTGTTCTTTTATCTTGGTGAATTTTTTTTTTACCACTTAATAAAATTCAGAGTAACAATTTCAAGGAACGCTTAGATACCAAAAGCTGAGATAACAATCAAGATGTTTGAAATGTAATATTATTGAGAAATGCTTTGCATTCCAGAAGCAGAAGGAACATCCAATGAATGGGAGTGTTAGGAAATATTTTTTTAAAAAAAGGGAACTGTTGGGGAAAGACCGTGCAGATCACAAAACACTTCTGCCAATTGTTAAAAGATGAAGAATCAAGTGGTTTTGTTACAAAAAATGACATCATGATACCATAGCTCTTACAGTGCAAACAATAAGATCAAAGCCGTTAAACACATTACCATTTGGCTTCTCAGGCTTGGTGTATCTCAGACTCTATTATCCAATTTCATTTTTATTTTTTAAATGATATAAAGGAGGCTGAGGCAAATCTGACTGCTATTTCTAATAGATGAAGTGATGAGTTAAACCTTTAGCATTTTAAACAGGTCATATCTGGCCCTAATATTCTACCTGCTTTCTGTTCAAACTGGCCAGATCTGGCCTCTCCCACGAACCCTACAATATCATTCTAAAAATTTATTTACCTCATCAACATCTCAAAGCTACAAGATAATGCAGGATTAATCCAAAACTTGTGAATAAATAAGCTTTACTTTTGACAAAATAATGTGAAGAGTAAAGGGTTAAAGCAACAGTCACCAATCTTTTTGGCACCACAGACTGCTTTCATGCAAGATAATACCTTCCACAGATTGGGGCATCACACCCATAACAAAACACAACAAATTGCATAATATATACTTTAATTACTTTTTACCTTTTACTTGCTTCAGTCTTTAGGTTGTGTCCATGCTGGGGCACCACCTTGAGAAATTTTTAGTTGAATGAATCGACCCCTGTACTAATATTTTCTACTTTTTCCTTTTAAACCTGGAACTTATTTTATTGGACTCTTTTACTGAGCCACTAAGTTACAGGAACATAAACACAGACACAATCACACACACACACACATATATGACAGGCTTCTTTCAGTTTCCATCTACCAAATCCACTCACAAGACTCTGGTCAGCCCAAGGCTGTAGTAGAAGACACTTGCCCAAGGTGCCACGCAGTGGGACTGAACCCAGAACCATATGGTTAGGAGGCAAGCATCTTACCACACAGCCACTCCTATACAACAATATATATATATATATATATATATAACACATATCATCATCATTTAACATCTGCTTTCCATGCTGGTATGGGTTGGATGGTCTGACATGGAGCTGGCTAGCAGTGTGCTCTCCAGACTCCAACTGTCTGTTGTGGCATGATTTCTACAGGTGGATGCCCTTCCTAATGCCAAGCACTTAAAGTGTGCTTTTTACGTGCCACTAGCACAGGTGTGTTTACGCAGCACCATCATGAATGCGTTAACGCAGCATGGGCACTGGTACTTTTTAAGGGACACCTGCAAAGGACAAGCCTCTGTGTGTGGAAGACAGGGGTTTTACTTAGTTTGACGTACAGCAAATCACTACATCTCCCACATGTATTATATATTACATGTATAATACATGTGAAAGCGTAGTTAGTCATTAGGTTATTTAGCTCATGATGGTAAGGTCATGAGTTCAATTCCTGGTCGAACATTGTGTCCTTGAGCAAGACACTTCAATTCACATTGCTGCAGTTCACTCAGCTGGTAAAAATGAGTTGTACTTCTAATTCAAAAGGAAGGGCCAGCTTTGTCACATTCTGTGTCACGCTGAATCTTCCTGAGAGCTATATATGGTTCACGTGTCTACGGAGTGCTCAGCCACTTGCATGTTAATTTCACAACCAATGGAGTGCCAGCTGTAATACATATCATCATCGTCGTTTAACATCCTCCTTCTATGCTGGCATGGGTTGGATGGTTTGACAGGAGCTGGCCAGGCGGGAGCCTGCCCCATGCTTCTGCATCTGTTTTGGCATGGTTTTTACAGCTGCATGCCCTTCCTAACACCAACCACTTGACAGAGTGGGCTGAGTGCTTTTTACACAGCACTTACACAGGTGAGGTCAGTTTTGGCATGGTTTTTACAGCTGGATGCTCTTCCAAATGCCAAACACTTCACAGTTTGGACTGGGTGCTTTTTAAGTGGCACCTACCTGCACCAGCAGGGTCACTAAGTCACTTTGCAAGAAAGGAATTTTTGTGAGGGGAGGGGGACATTGGAGGAGGTGATCTTGTGTCAGATGATGAAAGGTCAGAGCGTGACATATATAATGCAAAAACACTTTGTAGACTGCAAGAGTCAATAAAATAGAAATAGAATTTTACAATTTAGCCTTTTGAGTGGCTTGGTGACTGAGGTGTTGGTCCACAGCCTGGTGGTTAGAGATCCTTAATTTAGAGGCTTATTAGGGCTCAAATCAGTTCTGGTACAATCTACCCATTTGTATGGATATAGTGCTTTTAAGTTTTGACACAGCAATTTCAGGGATGGGATAGCTCAATAAAATCAACCCCAATGCTCAACTGGTACTGATTTTATTAACCCAGAAAGGATCAAGAGCAAAGTTGACCTCGGCGGAATTTGAACTCAGAATATAAAGACAAATGAAATGCTACTAATAATTTTGTCTGGCATGCTAACTATTCTGCCAGCTCATCATCTTATTTGTATGGCTAAATTGACGAATATAATAATAGCTGTATGGATATATTGACTAAAACTGTCTGTGTATTTATGTACTTTAATAATAGAATTTCATTTGAAATAGTGGCAGATGTACTACTAGAGTAGTAAACAGCCAAAGCTCAGAAAACACTGTAGAAGTAATTGATGGCTTCTGTTGCCTAAGCAACCAAATCAGCTACAGGGGAGTGTATTCTGAAAGCATAGTAGCCAGAATAAGAACAGAGGAAAAAAAAAATTCAGGGAGTTATTATGATGACAAAGAGACCCTATCTCTGAGCAAAGGATTGATTGAGCAATGCTTATGTTGAAAGATTTTCTTTTGTTTTTTGGGGTTTTTTCAGTTTCCTTCTTAAGTCATACCAACTCATAAGGGCCAGTTTAACAGTTTTCATGACATATAAATCCCCCACCTGGATCAGACACTGGTCTGTCACAGGATAACTCATTTTTGCCAGCAATGTGAAATGAAGAGTTTTACTCAAGAACAAAATGCGTCGTCCAATCCAGGAATCGAAACCACAATCTTACGATCATGAATTCAACACTCCAACCACTAAGCCATGCACCCCCACTGTAGAAAGAATGCTGATATGAGTACTGAATGTAGAGGGCACGCAAAGACTGGGAAGAGACGAATCAGTAAGCATGCTCACCTGGACATGTGAGCAACCTGGTACAGATGAGTTGAAAGAAAAACTGTGAATAAGAGAAGTCAGATATTGTGTGTATGAGATGTACAACTTCGCTTGTACAGACATGCGATGCATATGAAAGATGTCATTATCTCTTGGACAGTACTGTCTGTCTTAGTCCTAACTTTGGGTCAGTTATCTGGATTCCATAGCTTATAAATGACCAAGATCACAACACTGGAATACCAGTCTGTTGCAGGGTTACAGCTAAGCAGACAGGACTAATTATGAATGAAGTCTTTTGCTCAAGTACACAACGTACCACCTGGTCTGGGAATTGAAACCATCATCTTGCAATCATGCCTGCAACACAGTAAACGCTAGGCTACCAGCCTTCTATGGAGGATGATAGCTGGGTTAAAAAAAAAAAAGATTAAGGATGATGATGGTTAGGTAAAAACAGCGGTGCCAGGAGACCTAAATAGAAGTTAGAGTGGTGAAAGCAGATCTCAGAATGTTGAACTTCACAAATGCGGTAACAAAAACAAAATGCTATTTTGGAGAGGACTTGTCCAACAAACGAAAACATAGAAAAGGAGATGGTCAAGACAAGATGGCACTTACTCTAGGTGCCACAGTCTTATGGTCATGCTGGAATGGCGCTTACCCTAGGTGTCACACAATGGGACTGATCCCAAACAACCTTATGGTCAGGCCAAGACAGCACTTGCCAAGGATATAGTAGAAAGCACTTACTCGCAGTGGCACACAGTGGGACTGAACCAAACCAGCATTATAGTCATGCCAAGAATGCACTTACCTTAGGACCCACAAACAGCCTTATGGACATGCCAAGGAGGCAATGGGACTGACGCCAAACAACCTTATGGTTATGACAAGACTATAGTAGAAGGCGTGCAGGTGCAATGGCCCAGTGGTTAGGGCAGCGGACTCGCGGTCATAGGATCGCGGTTTCGATTCCCAGACCGGGCATTGTGAGTGTTTATTGAGCGAAAACACCTAAAATTCCACGAGGCTCCGGCAGGGGATGGTGGCGAGCCTTGCTGTACTCTTTCACCACAACTTTCTCTCACTCTTATTTCCTGTTTCTGTTGTGCCTGTAATTCAAAGGGCCAGCCTTGTCACACTGCGTCACGCTGAATATCCCCGAGAACTACATTAAGGATACACATGTCTGTGGAGTGCTCAGCCACTTGCACGTTAATTTCACGAGTGGGCTGTTCGGTTGATCGGATCAACTGGAACCCTCGACGTCGTAAGCGACGGAGTGCCCACAACAATAGTAGAAGGCACTAACCCAAGGTGCTACAGTCAAGCCAACCCCAAAACAACTACACAGACATGAAGCAAACTTCTAAAGCACAAGAAATAAAAATTAAATAAAAAAAAAACTGGTGGTCATAATTGGAGCACTTTTTGATCTTAGGACTAATTCCATCAGGACAGACTTTGGACTAAACAATTGCAACAACTGCCAACAAATCAATGTATACGTGGATAATGACGGACCCTAGACGGTGAGAACCAGATGGTGGGTAGGGACTAGGGGTTACACGGTTGCTATGAATAATTCTGAATATGTATCCATGAATACAAAAAAAAAAAAAAAATGAAATTAATAATGAAAAAAAAAAATACAAATATGTTTATGATATTTATTTGTGCTGTGCAAACAATAAGGTTTTGTTTGTAAAAGAAAAATAACATTTATTCAACCTGTTTTTGTTTTTGGGTCCAAACCCCACCCCCACCCCCCCGCCTATCTGTTCAGTGAGTCAAGTCCGGAAAATGTATCAGGGGGATGGAGTGGTGGATAACAGTTTCACTGGGATTTTTTTTCCCTTAGTCCTGTCACTCAGCAAGGATTTGGAAGATAATACAATGAGTAGTGGCAGCAGCAGCAGACGTAGTAGCAGTAGTAGTAGTAGTACAAGTGGTGGTGATGGTGCTGGTGGTAGTAGTAGTAGTAGTGGTGGTTGTGGCGCTGGTGGTAGTAGTAGTAGTGGTGGTTGTGGTGCTGGTGGTAGTAGTAGTAGTAGTAGTAGTAGTAGTGGTGATAGTGGTGCTGGTGGTAGTAGTAGTAGTAGTGGTGGTGGTGGTGGTGGTGGACAGCAGCAACAGCCACACAGGAAGAAACATTCACAAACTTACTCATCCAACCAAACCAAAGAGTCAGATACGGAAATACTTGGTACAAAGATGCTGCTGCTGTTGATGGACATGTTGATAACCATAATGATGGTGGTGGTGGTGGTGATGGTAGTAAGGATGGAGAGGGTGTTTTTTTAATGATGATTGATGATAGCTGTGATGATGATGGTAGCGATGATAGCACTGATGATGCTGGTGATGATAGTGGTGAAAGTGGTAGTGGTGGTGGTGGCAGTTAATAAATTCAGTCCTGATATTAATTATGATGACTATGATAATGACAATGAATGATAGTGATGACAACGGCAGTGGCAGCATGGCAATGATGATGACGACAGCATTGATGATGAGGATGAGGATGATGATGATGATGATGATGATATTGGTAAATTCAGCAATGTTGACAATGACGATGATGATGATGATGATGACGATGACAATAATGATGATGATACGAGGACTGATAATTTCGGCAATGATAACGACAATGGCGGTAACAATGATGAGAATGATGATGATGACTGTTAATAATGATCACAAATAAAAAAAATATATCGCTTCACTTCACCACCACTGCCCCCTTCAAACCGACAATGGTAACAAAAAAACCTTTATATGGTCTCTCAATCTGCTGGAAATAGCAGCTAAATTTCCCTTGAATCTCATGCTACTTTCTTAAAAAAAGAGGTCGGTGGCACAAAAGCATGCTGAACGTGATTCCAGTTTTTACTAGAAAAAAATTGTCTTTGTGGCATTTTCATTGGAAAAAAAAAAATGTTAAGATATTAAACTGAAAAGGATGCAACAACTTGCGTTGCTTCCCTTGCACAGACTGTTTGTGCCGTCTGCCGCTGCTTGTCATCTCATGCTAATTCCAACAATAAAAGTCTGAAACCTATGATGTCAGGTAGCTTATATTAATTTTACGGAACATTAGAAGAACAAGCTTATGAAAAATAAGTAATATAGTTTCAACTTTGTTTCTATAATATTTAAGGGAAGCTTGCTTCCCTTGACCTGATATATATATGTGTGTGTGTATGTGTATAGTGAAAGTATTTTCTCACATTATAATAGAGATGTTATTGTTTCACTTTTGACCCATAATATTGAAATAGTGTAAGAGATAAGAGATTCCTCCATGCATTAGGCAAGAAGTTGAAAATTTTGGGGTACATAACACTGCATGGACCCTAAATTACAGGGACGTAAACACACCAACATTGGTTGTCAAGTAATTAGGGGGGGGGGGACACAAAGACACACGCACGTAAATATATATATATATATATATATTTATTATCTTTATATATATATATATATATATATATATATATATAGTAGAAGACATGTGATTGGAAAGCAAGTTTTTTACCATACAGCCATGCCTACACTTTGATGAAATTTAAATTTAAACCTAATCCTATTGTATTCACAGAAATTAAAACACAAGAGTAATTAGTTCTAACTTAGTTATAATTAAAAGGTGCAAGCATGGCCGTGTGGTTAAGAAGAACACCCTGCAACCACGTGGTTTCAAGTTCAGCCCCACTGCGTGGCACTTTGGCAAAGTGTCTTCAACAAAAGCTGCAGACTAACCAATGCCTTGTGAGTGAATGTTATAGATAGAAACTGTGTGGAAGCCCATGATTTCAGAGGAAAGGGTAAGTACTCAACTGATACTTGTTTTACTGACCCTGAGAGGACAAAAGGTTAAGTCAACCTTGGAGGAATTTGAACTCAGAATATAAAGACAGATGAAATAAAACCTTATTTTGGTAGAAATATCATGTAAAATGACGACAACAACAACAACAATAACAACAAACTCCTCTCCTCCCTGCCTCCTATTAACAAAAGCCAGACAGGGTTACAGTTACAAAAATGATTTTACAGACTTTCAAAGACAACCAAACATCGCTGCTACTGAATAAATTAAAATATGTTGAAATAACACATAAAAATCATTGAAACAAAGAAAGACACTACGACATGTCTTGTACTCAGTCACAATAGAATTTTTAATGAGATCCACTCGGAAACTTTTTGTGCATGTCTGTGTGTGTGTGTGTGTGTGTGTGTGTGTGTGTGTGTGTGTGTGTGTGTGTGTTAGTGTGTGTGCGCAGTGATGAGTAACCATCACACATTCATTGTACTAAGATGACAATGGCAACAACAACAACAACAGCAACAAAAAACTAGGCTACACCACAAAGTACTTGCTCTTGTCTCTGTAGAGTTTAGTTAAAGACAATTGGAGAGGCAGCAGTGGTTTTTTTTATTGTTGTATTTCACAATTCTATTACAGAAGACATGAGGACATAGTTCTGAATTAAAGACAATCAGTGATTAGAATAAATGAATAAATAAAATAAAATGAAAGAATGAATAAATAGAAGAAAAAAGATGGAATGGTAAGGAAATATGGACAGAAAGAAGGAATACAGAATGAGAAAAAAAAAGAGAAACAAATACAAAAAAGGAGAAAAATGAAAGAAAGTAAAGAGACAAAGAAGGAGAAGAAAAAAATGGGGGGAGGAGAATGAATGAAAGTAAGAAAGAAAGAAAAGGAGCAAAGACAAAAGAATGAAGAGAATGAAGGAAAATAAGAAAAAGTGAAAGATAAAGGAAGAAAGAATGAAAGAGATAAAAAAAAAAACTGCCACCAAGTTTCTCATCATTATCCTCAACCCCTGGACCAACACTGATTTAACCATTCAACAAAATAAGCACATGCTTAGTGTATCAAGGGAAGAATTGGGGCACGGATGACCCCATGGCAATGGAAACCTCTGGTGTTTATGGCCCCTGAACCAGACTCCTGCTCAACATCATCGGGGTAGAGATGACTGTCTACCAGTGTAACTCCCAACAGGTTTATGGTCAAGCCAGTCGCAGTGCAGACTTATGGCATTCTTGGCTCCAAGACCATATCCCAGCTCACCGCTATCGAGACAGAGATGGCTGTACACAAGTGCTACTAAGACAGGTTTATGGTCAAACATATGGCTGCTTGTCATCTCATGTTCCACTGTTTGCTTCCCACCTGCACAGATGTGGGTTCAGTCCCACTGCATGGCACCTTGGGCAAGTATATTTTACTACAGCCTCAAGTTGACCAAATCCTTGTGAGTGGATTTGGTAGACAGAAACTGAAAGAAACCCATTGTGTGTGTGTGTGTCAGTGTGTCCCACCACTGCTTGTGTGTTTACACCCCCATAACTTAGCAATTCAGCAAAAGTGACCAATAGAATAAGTACCCCCCCCACACACACACACACTTTTAGTCATCTGTTTCAGTGATGGTACACTGTCAGTCACCTTTGTAGCAATAATAAAGATCATCACTATTATCCATCCTGAGTTCAAATTCCGCTGGGGTCAATTTTGCCTTTCGTCCTTTTGGGGAGAATAAATTATGTACTAGTGAAACACTAAGGTCGATGTAATTGACTAGTCCCCTCCCCAAAAATGTCAGGCCTTGTTCTGTAAGCAGAAAGGATTATTATTATTATTATTATTATTATTATTATTATTATTAGATAGAGAGGTGAGTTCTTAACTTTTGTATACGATTGACACAATCCGTCACTAAGGTAAACATAGCTGATGAAATCCGTCACCACAGCCAACGTAATGACAAAAAGCGCAACCCGAAAGTAACTTATTTATTTGTGCTTTGAACAATATTTCGGCATCTCGTGTGCCTTCAACAGGTTCAAAATAAATGTCAGTCTAATTCATTTTTTTAGTTTATATATTGTTCAAAGCACAAATAAATAAGTTACTTTCGGGTTGCACTCTTTGTCATTAAGTTGGCCTTGGTGACGGATTACACGTCAGCCATGTTTACCTTAGTGATGGATTGTGGCAATCGTATTCAAAAGTTAAGAACTCACCTCTCTATCTATTATTATTATTATTATTATTACCATTATAGCATGCTGGACAAAAGTGCTTAGCAGCATTTCTTCTGGTTTTACATTCTGAGTTCAAATTCTGCCGAGGTTGACTTTGCCTTTCATCCTTTCAAGGTTGGTAAAATAAGTACCAGTTGAACACTGGGGGGGTCAATGTAATTGACTTCCCCTCCCCCTCCCCCAAAATTTCAGGACTTGTGCCTATAATAGAAAGGATTATTATTATTATCACTATTATTACAACGGCAAGTTGGCAGAATTGTTAGCCTGCCAGGTAAAATGCTTAGTGGCATTTTGTCCATCTTGACATTCTGAGTTCAAATTCCACCAAAGTCAACTTTATCTTTCATCCTTTCGGGGTCAATATAATACGTATCAGTTGAGCACTGGGGTTGATGTAATTGAGTTTCCCAGTCCCCAAAACTGCCAGTCTTCCACCAGAATTTGAAATCATCATTATCATTTTTATTATTGCAGAAGTAGGCATGGCTAAGTGGTTAAGAAGTTTGCTTCACATTTTTTCCTCTTTCTCTCTCAAAAATTTTAATAACATTTCCTAAGGACACTCCTTTTCAAGACAAAAAAAGAAACACGAACAATCTACCCTTATTTATATATGTTTCAGGAAATAACTGAGACCCATGTTAGATAAGGTTGATGGAGACATTCACTATAGGAAAAAGAGAGAGAGTAAAGAGTCTGTTTACACAATTAACATATGAAAAAAATGGTTAAAAAAGAGTCAAATTTGATCCTGCTTTACACTGTTTTATTTTAACATCTTTCTTGTTCCTTGTTTTAACAGAAATTTAAAATACTTTGTTAAATATATTCCACATGCTAGCATTGGTTTCTTGCATTTTTTATTTTGAATTTTTCTTATGGTTGTCATTAATTTATAATGTAGAGTCCTACCCACAATTAGAGAGAGGGGGAGGAAGAGAGGGGGAGGAAGAGTGACAGATTGACTAAAACACAAGGAAAGTGAGGTACAGGTAGACAGACAGGCAAAAACAATGAAATAGAGGAAGGGGGGGGGGAGAAATAGACAGTGATAGTGAAACAGGAACAGAGAGGCATTTGAGACACTGAAAGAGAGGAACAGAGAGAGAGAGACAGACAGACAGAGACCATGAAACAGGAAGAGAGAGACAAAGACATCAAACATGATCACAAACATTAGAAATTCAGAGATTCAATAAAAATATTTAAACACACACACCCATGCATACACAGAGGCTCTGAATGCTAAAAGGTTAAAGAATACTGAAATTCAGAATCCAGTATAATTCTATTTTTAATCAATCCCCATCATCATTGCCATCACCATTTTAACACCTGATTTCCATAGTGGCATGGTTTGAATGGTATGACAGGAGCTGGAGAACCAGCAGACTATACAATGCTCTACTGTCAGCCATGGCATGGTTTCTGCAGATGGAGACCCTTCCTAACAGCAAACACTTTACAGAGTGTACTGAGTGCTTCTTATGTGACACCCACACCAGTGAGGGTCACCAAGTAACTCACAAGACTGGACCCTTCAACTGAGTGCGGATTAATATTGAGGTGAGCTGGCAGAAACGTTAGCGCACTGGGCGAAATGCTTAGTGATATATCGTCTGCCGTTATGTTGAGTTCAAATTCCGCCGAGATCGACTTTGCCTTTCATCCTTTCGGGGTCGATGAATTAAGTACCAGTTATGCACTGGGGTCGATGTAATTGACTTAATCACTTTATCTGTCCTTGTTTGTCCCCCCTGTGTTTAGCCCCTTGTGGGCAATAAAGAAAGAAATATTGAGAGGAATGGCCTTGTGCCAGGTGATGAGACGTTAAAGTATGATGGAGGGGCAGAGACAGATGTCTTGATATAGAGGAGATACATGGCCACCTCAGTTGAAAAAAAAAAGGAGAGGAAAGAGAGAGAGAGAGAGAGAGAGAGAGAGAGAGAGAGAAAGAAAGAAAGAGAAAGAGAGAAAGAGAGAGAGAGATCGTTTAATAAATTTCTCTCAATATGTGAATCTTCATTGCTGATTAAATTTATGCAAAAACTAAACAGGTTTTGAATCAAATGGTGAATGGTTGCTATTTCATTATTTTTTTTTTATTATTGACTATCTTAAGATGGCAAAGCTGGCAGAATGGTTAGCACGCTGGCCACAATGCTAAGCGGCATTTCTTCCAGCTCTTTACATGCTCAGTTCTAGTTCTGCAGAGGTCAATTTTACTTCCATCCTTTTGAGGTGGATAAAATAACTACCAGTTGAACACTGGGGGGTCCATGTAATCAACTAGCTCCTCTCGCAAAGTTTTAGGCCTAATGCCAATTCTAGGAAGAATTATTGGCTATTTAGCCTGTGATCAATGCAATAAATTCTTCTTAAGTCATCTGACTCTCAAAGTGATTGTTGAATAATTCAACATATGTGAAAAGCATTGTTGAAACATAATGAAATCTGGCTAAGTTTGGATAATTGAAGAAATATCAAAGAGAATAGTGGCGGGGGGGGGACACTCATAGCAGATAAATGAAACGATTGTCACATCAATACATATCAATAAATGAAAACAAAATAAAAAAAAAACAAAGATAGCTTGGACTGAATGGAAAATAAGTAAATTATATCTACATCATTGTTGTCTATGGAATAATTAATAAAATAATGCAGGCTGTTGTTGGTATATATGAATCTGGTTAAACTTGGCAAACTGGGGAATATCAAAGGGAATTGGAAAAATATCAAAAGGGAAAAGTCAAAAGATAGTCATGCTGATAACAGATCAATAAAAAAAAAGCTAAGTTGAGTTGGAAGAAATGTAAGTAAATTATGTATACTCAAAATATACAGTCAATTTAACCCTTTTGTTACAGGGGTGGCTTTATGGTTAGAAGCTTGCTTCCAAACTATGTAGTCTTGGGTTCAGTCCCACTGTATAGTACCTTGAGCAAGTGTCTTCTACTACAGGGGTTTTCAACCTTTTGACTTGCGGACCACTTTATATTTCAGGCTTTACCTTAGGGACCCCCTTATAAACGCTTATGAAATTTATACATAAATATTTGCTTAAAATAAGATATATTTTTACATTTATTTATTTAACAGTATTTAACAAATAGGTTTATTGTCAATTAAAAGATTTCGATTAAAAAACATATATAAAATCAAATTGCCCATAAAAAGTATTTGCTGCCTACGGACCCCCTTTCTTGTCCTTGCGGACCCCCTGCGGTCCGCGGACCACAGTTTGAAAACCCCTGTTCTACTATATCTCCAGGCTGACCAAAGCCTTGTGAGTGGATACGGTGGATGGGAGCTGAAAGAAGCCCATCATGTGCATATGTGTGAGTGTTTGTCCTCAACAATGGCTTAACAACCAGTGTTGGTTTGTTTACATCCCTGTAAATTAGCATAAATTCAGCAAAAGACTGATAGAATAAGTACCAGACTTAACCCTTTATAGCATTTGAACCAGCCATATCAGGCACAAAAACTCTACCTGTTTTATGTTCAAACTAGCCAGATCTGGCAGGTCACACCTACTCTACAATGTCATTCTAAGAATAAACAATCACATCATCAAAATCTCAATTCTACAAGATAATCCAAGATTAATTCAAAATAATGCGAATAAACAAGCAGCACATTTGACAAAGTAATATAAACACTAAAGGGTTAAAAAAAAATTAAGTACCGGGGTTAATCTATTCCACTAAAACCCTTCAAGGCAGTGCCTGGGCACAGTCACGATCTAACGACCAAAATAAGAGACAGAAGATATTTCTGCTGAGCTTCATTAGTTTTCATCATCATCATCGTTTAACGTCCGCTTTCCATGCTAGCATGGGTTGGACGATTTGACTGAGGACTGGTGAACCAGATAGCTACACGAGGTTCCAATCTGATTTGACAGAGTTTCTACAGCTGGATGCCCTTCCTAACGCCAACCACTCCGAGAGTGTAGTGGGTGCTTTTACGTGCCACCGGCACGAAGGCCAATCAGGCGGTACTGGCAATGACCACGCTCAAAATGGTCTATTTTACGTGCCACCTGCACAGGAGCCAGTCCAGCAGCACTGGCAATGATCTCGCTCGAATGACTTTTCACGTGCCACCAGCACAAGTGCCGGGAACGTGACACTGCGGCACGGTGGTGCCATCACGATTTCGCTTTCGCTTGCCCCAACAGGTATTGTTTCAATTAATTTGGGAAAATAAAGAATTTACTGTATCATTATTAAAGTTGGTGTTTAGAACATGGGTCAAACATTGAAATGTTTGATGGGAAGTTTTAATTTTGATTGTTTTAAACCAGGAAGCTTACATCATAGAATTCAGAGTGGTCCTGGGTGGGATGGTAACGAAAAGGCTAAGAAATAAAAGAAATTTTTAAAAAAAAAGAGTATTCAATAGAGGAAACGGAATATGAATAATTTAATTTGGTTAGCCAGATCAGACATAACGCTATTTAATACAAGTAGCAACTAGTGCAGCAACTTGATTTGCTAGTCAGCTATTTAGACTGGAAAATCACACAATAACAAATGATATGATGAGATACATGGTATCCAAGCAAAATGGCTGACTGAGAAAACATGCTACCAGTGCTTGTGGAAACTTCTTGATTGTTCATTTTTAGCTGACGTGTGTGTGTACAGGATCTAATCAAGACGTCTTACTTTTTGTATATAAAATTTTAGCTATGAATTATGTATATATATATATATATATATATATATATATATATATATATATATTCTTAAACAAGAATGTTGTTGACAGTGACTTCGAAGTTTCGGTCAGGTAAGCCATCATCAACAATGTAGAGCAACCTATGTAAAATTGCTTTTATTATAACTGAATACACACACACATACATGCGTACGTATGTATGTATACAGGGTTGGCAATACAAACAGGAAAATAGACCTCAAAATATGAGTATATATATTTTTATATTCATTACTCAGCAGGTTACAGAATGATTCAAGGGGCCAAGAGTTTCATGCATTGATAATTATGTTTGATAAGTGATTAACAATAAAAATAATATCATTAATGTGCAAAATTGCACTTAAACCTCTGATGAACAGTTGGTAACCTTCTGTGTCTATTTCCTATTTGTGCATTTATTATATCTTAACTTATATATATATATATATATATATATATATATATATAGATAAATAAATTCAAAAAAGGATAAAACTCTTTTACAAGAATTTTATCAAGAAGCCAGTGTGTAAAAAAATTCATTAGGGAAATTTCTATTCCCAAGAATATAATTATTCGTTTATATTTATATAAAGGGCATTATTATAGAAAAATAATAACGCCACACAGTGGACTTCTCAAAATAACCACATTTAGTACCACTAACTGTGGTTATTTTGAGAAGTCCACTGTGTGGCGTTATTATTTTTCTATAATAATGCCCTTTATATAAATATATATATATATATATATATATATATATATATATATATATATATATAATTAAAACAATAGGGTAAAAGATTGGATATTAATTAATATCAATTTAATATCGGGGAACAAGCACATTGAAAGAATCAAAGAGATTCAGAAAAAATATCTGAGATCTCAAAAGATTATTGTATCTATATATATATAAAAGAGACCACTAGGTGGACTGTTAATGTGCTAGAAGAAGATGGACTGCATATATATATATATATGTGTGTGTGTGTGTGTGTGTGTGTGTGTGTGTGTGTGTGTGTGATAGATAGATAGTTAGAGAGAGACACACACACACACACACACACACACACACACACAATGTATATGCACAAATCATGTGTGTATGCATATATATATATCTTAACTTATATATATATATATATATATATTTGATAAATAAATTCAAAAAAGGATAAAACTCTTTTACAAGAATTTTATCAAGAAGCCAGTGTGTAAAAAAATTCATTAGGGAAATTTCTATTCCCAAGAATATAATTATTCGTTTATATTTATATAAAGGGCATTATTATAGAAAAATAATAACGCTACACAGTGGACTTCTCAAAATAACCACATTTAGTACCACTAACTGTGGTTATTTTGAGAAGTCCACTGTGTGGCGTTATTATTTTTCTATAATAATGCCCTTTATATAAATATATATATATATATATATATATATATATATATATATATATATATATATATATATATAATTAAAACAATAGGGTAAAAGATTGGATATTAATTAATATCAATTTAATATCGGGGAACAAGCACATTGAAAGAATCAAAGAGATTCAGAAAAAATATCTGAGATCTCAAAAGATTATTGTATCTATATATATATAAAAGAGACCACTAGGTGGACTGTTAATGTGCTAGAAGAAGATGGACTGCATATATATATATATGTGTGTGTGTGTGTGTGTGTGTGTGTGTGTGTGTGTGTGTGTGTGTGTGTGTGTGTGTGTGTGATAGATAGATAGTTAGAGAGACACATACACACACACACACACACACACACACACACACACACACACAATGTATATGCACAAATCATGTGTGTATGCATATATATATATATATATATAAACTTCATTATATGTACAATGGGAGTTTCAGCTAAGGAACAACATCCCTTATTGCCAAGGGTTAGAAATTTATTTCTCTCACTTCCACCAAAACGCCACCTACAACATCCCCACCACCATCAACATCCTTTTCTCTAACAACTGTTTCAGTAAAAGGAAAGACTACACCCAGTCTACTGATATGTGTGTGTACGTGTGTGTGTATCTTTGGAGTGAAAGAATTATGGGAAGGGGATTGGTTGATGCCTTAGTAAGGCTAGAGGACTGTGGAGGGAGCATGATGTGTATGTTAGATTTTAGTGCAGTTTAGTATTTCAGTTTTAGAAGTGTTGCTGATCTCTGTAATTGATGGGAACACATGGGATAGAAGGAAATTCCAGAAGGGATGGATGTAGGCTTAGTTTGGCTTAGGGGGTAGCGTAAGGATGGGCGTTTGTTTGTTTGTTTTTCTGGTTTGGTTTTATTTTGTTCTGTTTGTTTTCTGGAAGAAGCAGATCCAATTTTCAATTTTATTGCAAAGGATTAATTTCAGATAATCTGGCTAAGCTTTTTTTTTTTATATATATTTATATAATACACATTCATTTGTGTGTGTGAGTGGAGAGAGAGAGAGAGAGAGAGAGAGAGACAGACAGACAGACAGACAGACAAACAAACAGAGGCAGAGAGAGAAGGAATAAAGGAAAGAAAGACAGAAAGAAAAAAGGGAAACAGTAAAAAAGAAAATAGGAAAGGAAATTGAGAAAGAAAGAGAGATTGAGAAAGAAGAGAGTGACAAAGAAAAAGAGCAATAGAGAGCAACAAAGAAAAAAAATGAGGGACAGACAGACAGACAGACAGAAACACAGAGAGTGAGATAGAGAGAGAGAGAAAAAGAAAATGTGACAAAACAGAGTTGATTGAATAAATAAGTTGAAGTTCTTTAGATCCCTCAACTTCAGGAGGGTTTATTTTACTACTTTTTTAAAAAATTTATTTTGTCAGACTGGTATCAGATTGAACAGGAGCCTAACAAAATAATTTTTTTAAAAAAAGTTTAAGGGGAGAGGGAAGAGGTTAGAGCAGAATCAGCTTAGAAATAACTACTGTATTAGGAGGGGCTCTGTGAAGACATTAATAAATGTTGGGAGCAGACTCACACATCAAACATGGCAGAAGTAGCAGCAGCAGCAGCAATAAATAGTAGCAGTAACAGCAGTAAGTAGTACTAGTAGTATTTTTACGCATGTGGTAAGAAGCTTGCTTCCCAACCGCATAGTTCTAGGTTCAGTCCCACTGTGTGGCACCTTGGACAAGTGTCTTCTACTATAGCCTCGGGCCGACCAAGGCCATGTGAGTGGATTTGGGAGACGGAAACTAAAAGGCGGCGAGCTGGCAGAAACATTAGCACACCAGGCGAAATGCTTAGCAGTATTTCGTTCTGAGTTCAAATTCCGCCAAGGTTGACTTCGCCTTTCATCCTTTCGGGGTCGATCTGATCGACTCAACCCTTTTGTCTGTCGTTGTTCATCCCCTCTATGTTTAGCCCTTTGTGGGCAATAAAGAAATAAGAAACTAAAAGAAGCCCATTGTAATTGTGTGTGTGAGTGATTTGGGGTCTGTGTTTGTCTACCATCACTGCTTGACAACCGATGTTGGTGTGATTATGTCCCTGTAACTTAGCAGTTCAACAAAAGATATTATAGAAAAAGTACCAGACTTGAAAACAAAAACAAAAAAAAAATGAATACTAGGGTTGATTCAATCAACTAAAAGTTCTTCAAGGCAGTACTCCAGTATGGCCACAGCCTAATGACTGAAACAAGTGACAAGTAAAAGATACAAGTCAAATTTTTCACACCAAAATTTACAGCCAAACAAAATGGTGGGTCAATTTAGACAGAAAAAGACTATTCTGAAAAGACCGGAAATCTTATGTGAAATGCAGCAAGATTTGGAAAGACAATATTTAATAATCCTTTCTTATTTCTTTATTGCCCACAAGGAGCTAAACATAAAGGGGACAAACAAAGACAGACAAAGGGATTAAGTCGATTACATCAACCCCAGTGCGCAACAGGTACTTAATTCATCGACCCCGAAAGGGTGGAAGGGAAAGTCAACCTCGGCGGAATTTGAGCTCAGAACGTAAGGGCAGACGAAATACCGCTAAGCATTTCACCCTGCCAGCTCACCACCTTAAATATTTAATAATTCTTTCTGCACGAGGCCTGAAATTTCATGGGGAGGGGGCAAGTTGAATACATCGACCCCCAGTGCTCAACTGGTACTTATTACATTGACCCTGAAAGGATGAAAGTCGACTTTGGCAGAATTTGAACTCAGAATGTAGCTATGGTGAAATGCCACTAAGCATTCCATCCGGCAAGCTATTGATTCTGCCAGCCAAGTCACCTTACAATGTCTTAATAGTCCTTTCTACTAAAGACACAAGGCCTGAAATTTTAGGGGAGGGGGACTAGTCGATTACATCGACTCCCGCCCCCCTCCCAGTATTTCACAATCGGTATTGGTGTGTTCACATTCCTGTAACTTAACAGTTCAGCAAAACCAATTGATAGAATAAGTACCAGGCTTATGATGAATAAAAAAAAAATAAGTACTGAGGTCAATTCAAGATACATTTTGTATCTTTTACTTGTTTCAGTCATTAGACTGTGGCCATGCTGGGGCACCACCTTGAAGAATTTTTAGTCAAATGAATCGACTCCAGTACTTATGATTTTAAGAAGAGTGTTGTAGTTTGCTTGAAGCATTCTGATATAGAAATAGAATAACAGGCAAAAAGCAAAGAGAGCTTCTTACAATGCAAGGAGGAATTTTGAGCAACCTTTATATATTTCGAGCACAATGGCCCGTCATCAGGAGAATGCAGTTAAGAAATGTGAGTTTTATGTAGATGCTGACATTCAGATGGCCAAATGAGTAGTGACATCACTTTGTCCATCAAATGTAATGGCAGCAGTCACTGCCCATTCAGCTATCTATGTGATAAAAGCAGTATACAGATATTAGTGTGTATGTATGTGTGTCAGTGTATGTATGTATGTATGTATGTATGTATATATATATGTGTGTATGTGTGTATATGTATATATATACATACATACATACACATGTGTGCATGTGCACAAAGGCTATCACGATGGTGTTGACGTCATGTGATAAGGATCAGTATTGAGTTGAAATGGTTAAGAAAAGGGGCGAGTTCATGCATGTGAGTATACAATTGCCTGTATTTTGTGTGCTGGTGCATATATATATACATATATATAGATATGTTCAATTAGAGCACAAACTGTGTTCTAGATAAACTAGTTAAAAACGACAGAGATGAAAAGAGTGAACCTGGGATATTCCTGTGAATTTCATGTAAGATAACGGTGAATTGAGAGAATGTAAACACACACACACACACACACACATTGGAATGTGTATGTAATATATATTCATCATCATTGTTTAATGATTATGGTGTATGTATATGTGTGTTTGTGTGTGTGTGTGTGTGTGTGTGTGTGTGTGTACATACTCTCAATTCACCATTAACTCACATAAAATTCACTTTTTCCATTTCTTTGTTGTTTTTAACTAGTTTATCTAGAACACATTCTGTGTTTGAATTGAACATATCTACACACACACACACACACACACACACGCAACAGAAGTAAATAGCCACCACATCAAACATCGCTTTATGTTTATTCTAAAAAAGTTTTATATTTTTTGACATTTTTATGTTTCAGGTTCTATATTTGACTGTTTAATCATGCTATGTACAAAAGAAGCCTTGGAACAGTCTGAATTCCAAAGAGGCCATATTGTAGGTCAATCTGAAGGTGGACATTGCGTAAAATTGCAGAAAATCATGGGATCCTGCTTTCTACAGTTAATAGAGTGACTGTGCAATTCACCAGAGAGGAGAAGGAGTCCCTATCACCTTGCCCAGATCAACCAGGGCTCTCTGACAGGACCCTTCTCTTTGTTAAGAGAAGTGTAGAGGATAATCCTCATTGCAAAGCCTCTGACATAACAGAGCAAGTTGATGTCAGTCCCAGAACAGCTGTCAGGTATCTCCACAAACTTGGTTACTATGGCAGAGCAGCAAGAAGGAAACCACTTCTTTGACCAGCCAATATCAAATGGAGAAAAGATTGGGCCAGTGAGATGGTGGAGAGGCTACTAGCATTTTGGGACACTGTCATATTCATCAATGAGTCCAGGTTTGCTGTATTTTCTGACAGTGGTTGAGTGTAGGTCTGGAGACTCTGTGATCAAGAATTTGACGTGAAAAGATTGCAGCCAATAAAGAAAAATGGCAGTTATTCTGTGATGTCTGGAGAGCAATTTCGAACAATGGTCAACAGAGCTGGTGGAGTGTGAGGGAAACATAAACTCAGATAAATATATGTCCATATTGCAGAAAGGACTCAAGTGGTGAAATGATTAAAGATTCTCTATTTACGAAAGATGGGGCTCCTTGTCATACGGCTAGAATGACCCAAGATTTGTTGGATGAGAATGGCATCAAAAAGCCTCCATGGCCAAGCCAGTCACCAGATATGGACCCTATTGAATACCTCTGAGGCATAATGGACAGGACACTTCATAAAAAGAACAAGAATAGCATCTTCAAAGCCAGATCTTTTGAGATAACTGCATGAAACTTGGGAAGAAATTCCTCAAGAGAATGTCATCTGATCATTAACATCTTAATAAGATCCTTGCATTGAAAAATGCTAAGGGCTTGTCTACTAAATATTAAATATTCACACTATAACAACTAATAAATAATTCAAATGTATAATTTCAGATTTAAATAAATTATAACAATTATAAGGGTGTTTATTTACTTTTGTTGTGTATGTGTGTGTATATATGTGTCAAACATCAATGAGTGTAAGTAAGCATGTATTACAGAAGCACAGATGGGTAACGATATACATATACTAGAATGTGTGTGTGTATGTATGTAAGTATGTGTTTGAACATTAATGTACATATGTCTGATGAGCTAAGTTCATTCTAGGGGCCACAAACTGTTAATAAATTATTATTGTATTATTATTATTATTATTATTGTATTATTATTATTATTATTATTATTATTATTATTACTATTAAGCCAGCAAGCTGGCAGAATTGTTAGCATGTTGGGCAAAGTGTTACGTTCTGAGTTCAAATTCTGCCGAGGTCAACTTTACTTTTCATCCTCTCAGGGTTGATAAGTACCAGTTACGCACTGGGGTCGATGTAATCGACTTAATCCCTTCCCCAAATTTGAGGCCTTGTGCTTCCAGTAGAAAGGATTATTATTATTAAGGCAGCAAGCTGGCAGAATCGTTAGCACATTGGATGAAAAGCTTAGCAGTATTTCACCAGTTACGTTGTGAGTTCAAATTCCACCGAGGTCAACTTTGCCTTTCATCAGTTTGGGGTTGATAAAAGAATACCAGTTGAGCACTGGGGTTCATGTAATCGATTTACCCAGTCTCCACAATTTGCTGACCTTGTGCCAAAATTTAAAAGCATTATTATTATTGAGTGAGAGAGCAGTGCATGCCATCAAAGTAACACTGGGGTAAAATATGCGAAGCTCAGTATACCCATAATGACCACCCATCTGATAAGGGTACACCAGGTACATGTATCACAACCATATGTGCGCGACATGGTGATCTCATATCAAGATAAATGGCACATAACCTTGCAGGTGGGGCCCAGTTAGAAGTTTGTTCAGATCAAGTAACTCATCCCGCTTAAAAGGTCCCTGAATAAGGATTGTTTAAGGATGTTGAGCAAAACACCCATGTTTCCAGAGGTAAATTATTCAAACCCCAAAGAATCCCTCTCAACACATGGCTATGATGCTCCCCCACTACTTCTGCTTATGATCAGAGATGTACATATCGTCAGCCACCAAGGGACATGCTCAACTGGTTAATGTCAAACAACAAAAAGATGGACAAAATTCTGCCAAGCATTTTGCCCAACATGCTAACAATTCTGCCAGCTCATCATTAAAGGCTATGATGACCTGCATCCCACCAAGGTAATAAGATGTAATTCGAGGGAGATCTGGCTGATGTTTCTAGCAGGTCGAGGTATAATGTAGTGGAGCTTGTTGGCAGTATATCTAAGAATACATCGTTTAATGTAACCTGGCTAATTCTTCATCCACATTTTATATCATTTAGAGAAAGAGAGAGAGAGAAAGAGAGTAAAATGAAAATACAGAGAAAGTTAACAGTTGCAGAATGAATGCAGATACTAGGTTTGGTGGCTGTCAATGAGTAAAAGAATGCTACCTGCGCACGCACATAGAGAAAGAATTATAGACAGAGGAGAAGGAGTAGATGACAGAATAGTTAGAGGAAGGATTATACAAATGTGAAATTTATTTTATTTCAAGATAATGGATATTTTTTCATTTGGAAAAATCTGTGTTCATTTCCATCATTTTGTATAAGCACGAAGAAATTTGATAAAAGTTAAATAAAAATTATTGTATGTAAGCGCAAATTCCAGATATTATCAATGGTGGAAAAGTACACTTTGAAAGTTACCAGTCAGACAGACAGACAGGTAATACTCGTGCTTTTTATATATGTAATTCTCACTTGTGGTTTCAGTATTCATAAAAAATATAGTGATGAGACATGCATACATTAACCCCAAATTGTTATTTCCATGAATGGTTATTTACAAAACTTTGTCCAATTCTCTACCAATTCTGCCAGCTCGTTGCCTTTATTAATAACTAGCTGGCCTCATGCTGTCACATGCACACACACACACATACTCACAGAGTTGAAACGCTGCTAGATTTTTCTTTTCAGCATTGAATGTTCACCATCCCACTTCCATTGTATGTGCACACACACACATACACACACACACACACAGACAAACATTCACATACTTCCCTTTTACATACACACACATATATTTACACAGAGTTGAAATGCTCCCATTACCAGTTTGCCATCACCCCTTCTTTCCTTACTCATCTATCACCCCTTCCTTTCTCATTCATACGTTGTGATGGAGAAAAACACAAGAGTATTATTATAGTAGATTCTTTCTACAATAGGAACACAGCCTGAAATGTGAGTGGGGGGGTTAGTTGATTACATCAACCCCAGTGCTCAACTGATGCCTATTTCATCGACCCCAAAAGGGTGCTGGTGCCATATAAAAAGCACAGAATTTGAACTCAGAATGAAAAGCTAGAAGAAATACCACAAAGCATGTTGTCCTACATGCTAATGATTCTGCAAGCTCATCACCTTTATAATCATCATCAATATTTAACATCTGTTTTCCAAAGGCCAGGGGCTGCAACAGGTTCCATTGTATGCTTTGGCTTGGTTTCTACAGCTCAATGCCCTCTCCAACGCCAACCACTCCATAGAGTGAACTGGGTGCTTTATACGTGACACCATATCCAGCGCTTTTTACGTGGCATCAGTACCCAATGCCTTTTATGTGGTACCTTGGTTCTAGGATCTCAGTTCTATCGTAGTGGGCAGGTCACGTGCGCGAATATGTGTTTGTGTCTCCTTGTCTTGACAACATGTAACAGTTGTAAACACATAACACTGTCATACTTGCTTGGAAACAGGTGAGGTTGGTGAGAGGAAAGTCATCTAGTCATAGAAAGTCTGCCCAACAAACATCATCCAATGCACGCAAGCATAGAAAAATACACCCTAAAATGACGATGATTATAATGATAACTGTAGAATGATCTTTTCACAAATAGCAACAAACAAAGGTAGCTGCAAGTTCTTGCTCCATACCTGTACTAGGAGGACCATGTTTACGATTCTACCTAGAAATTGTTCTAGTTAATGCATTCAAGTTTGTTTAGTGCTCTTATTTTATTTCACAGTTAGGTATTTATACATATTTTCTCAGTTATGCAATATCTCAAGGGAATGGAATTTTATAGTTTTCATCTACCTCGTTAGCTTCCTAACGAGGTAATGTTTCCTCCGTAGCCAGACATGTTTTCGCAGGCATCGGAAATAAATAACAACAGTTGTATGACAGAAACACTCATATGTAGTCATCGAGTGATGACAAAACAAGGAGATATGAACATATACTCACCTACCCCATCACACACACACATCTATATATATATTTTTTTCTTTTACTTGTTTCAGTCATTTCACTGCAGCCATGCTGGAGCACCACCTTAAAGGGTTTTAGTCAAAGAAAGTGCTCCCTGGACTTATTCTTTGTAAGCCTAGTACTTATTCTATCAGCCTCTTTTGCCTAACCGCTAAGTTATGGGGACATAAACACACCAACATCAGTTGTCAAACGATGGTAGGGGGGGGGGGGACAAACACAAACATACACACAAACATAAACATATATATATATGATGGGCTTCTTTCAGTTTCCATCTAACAAGTCCACTCACAAGGCTTTGGTCGGCCCAAGGCTACAGTAGAAGACACTTGCCCAAGGTGCCACACAGTGGGACTGAACCTAAAACCATGTGGTTGTGAAGCAAGCTGCTTACCACACAGCTACACATAAATACAACAAGCTTTTTTCTACTTCCATCTATCAAATCATGGAGGCACACATGGCTTAGTGATTAGGGGTGTTGGACTCAGGATCATAAGATTGTAGTTTCAATTCCTGGACTGGGCAATGCATTTTGAGTTCTTGAGCAAAACACTTCATTTCATGTCATTCCAGTCCACTCAGCTGACAAAAATGAGCAATCCTGCAATGGACCAGGGTCCTATCCTAGAGGAAATATATGCACTACGGAAACCAGCACTGTGAGTTTATATGACTCGGGAAGGATCTTGTATATCTGGGTGGGTTTTTGGACGGACGGACGGACGGATCTACATAGCAGACATACAAACACATTAAATTTACCTACTTCTCCATAGACTGAAAAATATCAATATCATCATTTAATATTCATTTTCCATGCTGGCATGGGTTGGATGGTTTGACAGGAGCTGGCAAGGCCAGGGGCAACACCAGGTTCCATAGTCTGTTCTGGCTTGGTTTCTACAACTGGATGCCCTTCCTAATGCCAACCACTTTATAGTGTTATTCTTTTACTTGTTTCAGTCATTTGACTGTGGCCATGCTGGAGCACCACCTTTAGTCGAACAAATCAACCCCAAGACTTATTCTTTGTAAGCCTAGTACTCATTCTATCGGTCACTTCTGCCAAACTGCTAGTGTGTATTTGTTCACCCTCTTGTTTGGCAACCAATGTTGGTTTGTTTATGTCCCCATAAATTAGCATTTCGAAGAGACGGGTGGAATAAGTACCAGACAGGTGTCTATTTGACTAGAGACACTTCAAGGTGATGCCCCAGCATGGCCACAGTCCAATGACTGAAACAAGCAGAAAATAGAAGATATATAAATAGATAAAAATACACACACATACACATGTGACTGTATTTGTGTAAGTCGTTAGGAAGTACAAGAATCATAACATGCACTGCAGAGAATTCAATTCCTTAGACAATTATTTTATATATACATACATATATATATATATATATATATATATATGGTTACAGCTTACAGAATAGAGTTTTATCAATTTGGCACTGTAGCCCTATATATACATATACATGCAACACATATATACATACATACACACATAATATATATATATATATATATATATATATATATATATAGGTTGTGAAGGTGCATGGCTCAGTGATTAGAGCATTGGGTCCACAATCATGAGGTAGTGAGTTTCAATTCCCAGACTCGGCTGTGTTCTTGAGCAAGACACTTTATTTCATGTTGCTCCAGTTAACTCAGCTACAGAAATGAGTTGCAACATCACTGGTGCCAAGCTGCATCGGCCCCTTTGCCTTTCCCTTGGACAACATCAGTGGGGGAGACTGGTATGCATCGCTAACTGCTGCTCTTCCATAAACAACCTTGTCTCAGAGGGGAACTTTCTAGGTGCAATCCCACGGTCATTCATGACCAAAGGGGATCTTTACTCCCTTTTTTTTATATAGTTTGTAAGTCCAATATAGATAGAATCAACCCCCAAAAGACTACTCTACCCAGTGAGAGTTAAATATCAATTTAATATATATACTGAAAGAGCTACAAATAGTTTCATGCTATGCTTTTATGGTACTTTAACTAGCATGAAACTATTGACACACACACACACACACACATATTATATATATGTTTATTTTGATTGAGTCAGTCTCTTGCTAACGAGTTTCACCGGGAGGTGCACAGGATCTTCAGACAAGTTATGACTATCATAACTTATCTGAAGACCCTTTGCACCCACAGGCGAAACGCAGAGTAGCAGGAGACTGACTCAACCATAAAAAAATACATTATTAATCTAGATAATGGTACCAAGTACTCTTTTTTCCCAACAGTCAACACTAAACGGGCGGGATAGATAGATAAATAGATAGATAGATAGATAGATAGATAGATAGACACACACCAGAGTAAGCACATAAATGTGAAACAAGGTGGAACAAATAGTACTAGAATACCAGAGGTAGAGTAATATGCTTTATTAAAAAGCAGCAGAAATATCACAAAAACTGTTACTCAGAGTTTCATGTTCTTGTTCGTCGGACAGTTTTTCTAGGTGTCCGATGAACGAGAACGTGAAACAGTTTTTGTGATGTCTTTACAGCTTTATATATATATATATATATATATATATATATATATATAAACATGCACACTCAAAACAAATTGTATTTCTGAAAATAAAATAAAAGGGAGTAAAAAGGGGGTTATTTATATTAATTTAAAATTAGTCAGAATCAGGGTGTTGGTTAGTGAGATCAGAGAGGAATTGAAGTAAAAAGAGAAAAAAAATGTTGATAATTCAGCTTTTCGCCAGAAATCCGAGACTGGCAGCTGTGATGATGGATAAAAGAGAGGGGGAGAGAGAGAGAGAGAGAGAGAGAGAGAGAGAGAGAGAGGACTTGGTTAAAAGCTACTTTACTTCCCAGAAATAAAATACCTTACCTCGTAACCCCCCTCCATTCCCTGCTTTTATTTCGTCTTTTGAAGGGATGGGTAGGAAGGTAGGTAGGTACGTGAAGAGGTGGTACGGTATAAAGAAAGTCCCAAAAGCAATGCCTTCCACCCCCACACACCCCACCCCCATCACCAATCTTTTACAACCACGCTTTTAAGCACGCACTCTCACACACCAGACTATTCATCTATAGATATAATTACACACACACACAAACACATACATATAAGAGTTCATTTTCGCAACCACATACACACACACACGTTCATGTTCACAAATCTTGTATACTATCAACACACACATACAAACATGCATACATACATACACGTGTGTTTATTTTCGCAACCATGATCAAGCATATGTGCACACACACACACACACACATTAGATGTGTGCTCATCTTCACATCCTTAATCTTTCTTATACACTATCTACACACACAAACACACACACGTGTGTATGTTTATGTGTGTGTTCATGTTCACAGCCATACATGCAGTGTTGTTTTTTTTTATGACAGAAAGGAACAGCATTTTTTCTTTTCTTAGGCGCAGGAGTGGCTGTGTGGTAAGTGGCTAGCTTACCAACCACATGGTTCCGGGTTCAGTCCCACTGCGTGGCACTTTGGGCAAGTGTCTTCTACTATAGCCTCAGGCCGACCAAAGCCTTGTGAGTGGATTTGGTAAAAGGAAACTGAAAGAAGCTCGTCGTATATATGTATATGTATATGTTGTGTATCTGTGTTTGTCCCCCAACATCGCTTGACAACCGATGCTGGTGTGTTTAGGTCTCCGTAAACTTAGCGGTTCGGCAAAAAGAGACCGATAGAATAAGTACTAGGCTTACAAAGAATAAGTCCTGGGGTCGATTTGATTCGACTAAAGGCGGCGCTCCAGCATGGCCGCAGTCAAATGACTGAAACAAGTAAAAGAAAGAAAGAAAAGAAAGATGGCGAAGAAACTAGTGTCTAAAAGAAAAGAATAATAAATAATAATAATTCAAATCTCTGAAATCTTAGTTCTCTTCCAACAGCACCAAAAGAACTCCAAAATGTGTGTGTGTGTGTGTGTGTGTGTGCGTGCGTGCCAAGGGTCAGGCTTGGGTGCGCAGTTCCTAGGTTTTTTGTAAGACGGAATGGAATGTTGTCCACTTCATCCAAGAGAGAGATGACTTGGTTAAAAGCTACTTCGCTTCCCAGAAATGAAATACCTTACCTCGTAACCCCCACCTCCATTCCCTGCTTTTATATATATAAATGTACGTTATTTAATGTCAGATGAACGAGAAAGGGCTTGATACAATGTAAAGAAAATGAAGGTATTATAAGGTGTGAAGAATATATATGTGTGTTTGTGTGTGTGTGTGTGTGTGTACAAACGTATGTTGGAGTCGCCATCCACCCGCAAAAAAGTTTAAACTATGGAAGGAAAAAAAAGCTAAAGGAACATACACAGACACACAGACAGAAAGAAGGGGAGAGTGGTAGTCTTCTTTGTGTATGCCAGAACACACCTGGGCTTTATAATGATGATGGTGATGATGATGATGATGATGGTGGTGGTGGTGGTGTATAGCAAATGGTAAAATTGTAGTTAATGCGTGTTGCTTTCTTGCTTTGCTTGTTCGCTCACTATCGCCTGTTCCCTGACTCCTCCCTTGCTGCTCCCTTTTAAAAAGGGAGCAGGAATTAGAAACGCAACAATAGCGAGAATGGGGAAGAAATAGTGCGGCGGGGAGAGTCAAGATCCTTTTCGTGACGACCATCGTTAAATGAAAATTAAAAAAACATATCACAAGGCCTCCCCCCTACACACAATTAATGATATTCAAACCCTGTACATAACTGGTGTTTTATTGAAGCTAATAAAAAATTAAAAAAACAGCGAAAAAAGGTTTTTTCTACGTGGTCGTTATTATATGTCAGAGATAGCAACCAAATATCTCCCTGAAATTATACTTAAAACCGTACAAAGGAAAATAACACATTGGAGAATGGAGTCCTAAATATACATACACAAGTGTCCGAAAATATTTATAATAATAGTAATAAAAACAGTAGGATGATCACTATTGGAACGGCTTTGATTATAAATCTGCAGGTCCAGGGCTAATCTGGAGTTAAATCCTAGATTTTATAAACTTCCAACGAGGAACACACTGCGTGCGGATGCGATTAACCCGAACCAAATGAAATACAAGCCAAAATCTCATTGAAATCCCACTAAAGAGAGGAAAACGTTGTTGCTGATATACAACAAAATCAGACTGGCTGGTCACGGATTCAATACCCTAAATTATGGCTGATAGGAGGGGAGAATGGGCGCTAAACAAGAGCAACGATAACCATCTCTCTTGTCTATCGATCTGACAATAATCAATGGGTTTATTGGAGCAAAAATATATCCACACCATGCATACATTTGCAGAGGAAGGTATAAAGGTGCAAGTGTGTGTGTGTGTGTGTGTGTGTGTGTGTTTTATAGGTATCGAAACCTTTAAATACAGCGGTTTAATGGTTTACTCACTCACATTCCGTGCCTGAATAAACCATTAAATAGATTGATTTAAGGATGTTGATACCTATAAACCTACACAAACAGTATGTGTGTGTGTATATATGCACACACACACACACACACACACACACACACATACAGAGTAATTTACTCGTGTATAAGTCGCATTATTTCTATACTTTAGACTTCACCTGGGAAACCGGTATATATATATATATATATATATATATGGTAGGGGTAACAAGACCCTTATGAAATATAACTCGGCACACATTTTCACTAAGATACGAAAAAACTCAGTACAAGAAATGTTATTTGATAACACACACATTATATCTATATATATATATATATATATATATACACACACACACACACACACACACACGCAAGCATACTTCAACTTATGTCGGTAGTCGGTACCAAGATATGCGATTTAACCAGAAAAAAAAAACATTTAAAAAAATACATTAGTTCATATGTTTTAATAAATATGATTTCTTCATACAATCATATGTATTTTATTTGATTTTTCATTTTATTGGTCTTTAAGTGTTTTTCTTATTAGATTTTGTATGTTTTTTTAAAAATATGTTGGCTGAGACCGACATTGAATAGGATAAATCTACAGAATTTTAGGTATATTTTTTTACCATTAACGAAAACGAAGCATCGTCGAAAAAAGATGTAAACTGAGGTATGCCCCTGGGTGTACGGGTGTATATTATGTACATATGGTCAACCAGATTATTTATCAATCTATTCATACATATATACACACATGTGAGTGCAAATTACCATTGCTTTGACGGCTAACTATGATATGAAGGTAGCACAATAAAGCTATGGAAAAATTGGCGAAAGTAAAGAAATATGTACACTCGGTGTTAAGGGCTAGGGTTTTTGTTACGCCGAAAACGGGTGGTGGACCTATTCTGTACCTCCGCCAGGAAATTTATATAATATCCGGATTTTCTAACTATGGAAATCTGTCACTAACAATATACGGCGAAATATACATACATACACACACAACTCTACCTCTCTCTCTCTCTCTCTGTATATATATATATATATACAAGAATAAGGGCAGAGAATCGTCAATTAATAATAGAATTAATAATTAACAATTCTGCCAAGTAGTTCAGTATGAAAAAAACCTTTATCGGTAAGACTATTTATCATTATAAATATACAGGGATTAGCAATTGAGTTGCTTCTCCAACATACTGAAAATTTAGAAATAGCAGTCAAAGAACTACTGATTCCAAACTACAAATTTTCTCTAAAGTGGATGGCGATATTTATGGCACACATAGAACAATATATCCCTCCGGTTTTTTGTTCTATGTGTGCCATAAATATCGCCATCCACTTTAGAGAAAATTTGTAGTTTGGAATCAGTAGTTCTTTGACTGCTATTTCTAAATTTTCAGTATGTTGGAGAAGCAACTCAATTGCTAATCCCTGTATATTTATAATGATAAATTATATATATATATATATATATATATATATATATATATATATATATATATATATATATATATATGCACACAATATATTATTATTAGTATTATTATTAATAATAATAATAATATATTGTGAGCACGCTGGACAATGCATTTTGTCCGGCTTTACGTTCCGAGTTCAAATCCCGCCTAAGTCCACTTTACCTTTCATCCTTTCGGGATTGATAAATTAAGTACCAGTGAAACACTGAGGTCGATGTAATCGACTAGTCCCCTCCTCCACAAAATTTCAGGCCTTGTGCCTATAGTAGAAAGGATTATTATTTAGTTTTAGAAGTTGCTAATCAATGCACGAAACTGTCGTCCCTCGAATCACTGAAAACTCTGCAGATTAATACTGGTAATAATATATATATATATATATATATATATATATATATATACACACACACACGTGCGCGCACACGGTAGGAAGACGTTATATTTCACAAGGTACATCAAAATTAATCTTAATTGGCTATTTTTTCACCAAAAGTGCTCGAGAAATATTCAGAGAATTGGTAACCATTCCTCGTTTCAACAGAAGTCTACATATAGAAGCAGCGTAAGTG